>NC_060121.1:165476221-165779251 GCF_021461395.2 Schistocerca americana | reverse complement strand
CACTAATATTAAATGATGTTAAAGTGGATATAAATTATCTGCACAATGTCCTTTAAGAATGCATATGTTCAAAACTATTCACAGTAACTCAAATTCTCAGTGCAACTAAGAAAAATAAAGAAATAATAAAATAGGACACCACTTCAGTTACTCGGTATGTGTCTCACCATATCCAGACATGGATAAGTTTAAATGGATGATTTTTCATTTTTTATTAAGAAATTATTATGAGTCTTCAAGTGGTTCATAGAAAGGGAAAAACAGGAAAAATTCCTCTGTTGCGCTTTCTTTGTGTTGAATATAATCAAGATCGCGTACAAATGTATAGTTCCCTTTCAATAAGCCAAACAATGCAATATGGAAAAGTATCAATTATTTTATATTTGTTTCTACTGGTACTTCCATGCCATACAGGACACTTGCATCGATATCTTTGGGCATGCCACTTAGGACAGTGGTTAGTAGAGTCACATCTTACATCTTGGGGTGGGACAACACTCCTCGGACACTTTTTCTTTCTTGTCTCTAGTTGCTACTATATTGCTTGCTCTTCCTCTTTCTTGTCCACACTTCGTATATTAAAAACGACACTGCACCATCTCAATCACGAACTGTTTCTGATTCAAGGGTTGTTCAGAAGATTCTTCAGTTGCACTTCGTTATGAAGGTGCCAGTTCCTGATTGAAACAGCAGGCAAGCAAGAAAATGGTAAAACACCCTGATTTAGTTGTATTTCATCAGAATAATCTAATCAGGTTTGATGCTATATGGAAAAAGTTCTGCCCGGCGACTTTGTTCATTTCAAGCAGCAAAAGGTACAGCAGTCAGTCGCAAATGATGTTCATTGCAAATCTAGATTTCCGTGAATGTGCGACCATCTGGCGATCTTCAGTGAATTAAATAGAAGTTAATACATTAAAAGTACTTGTACATGCACGTATTCCCAACTAAACTATACATGTCAGAGACTGAGTTCACACTCAAACCCTGACATATACAGGGTGTCCCAGCTATCTTGTCCATCCAAAATATCTCTGGAACAATAACAGCTATTGGAAAACGACTTTCACCGGTATAACGACTTTCACCGGTATCAATGTAGGGCTGGGGCCCATGAATGTACATATTTGGAAACATTCTAAAACGGAAGCATATGTCTTATTTAACACAAACTTATGTTTTTTTTAAACGGACCTCCTATATTTTTTCTTCAGCAATCCGTAGCGTGACAAAGCACGTACACAATGGCGTTGATTGCATCGCAATATTCCCATTACATCCCGAGATATTGAGACGCGAAGTTGACGCTTGAAACACCCGACATGCGCTGCTAGCGCACGTCCTGAGGCTCAGGCGTGAACCCCATGCTGCCCGCAATCGCGATGTGATTGACATGTGTAATCACACCTCCATACTTATCAAGAGGTCCGAAACGAATAATACGGTCTGCTGTCATCAACTCTCATAAGCACATAAAGGTTTTCCTGTTGCGCGTTTTACGTATCTACGTACACAATATGAACCAGTACCGATCGGTGTACACCCGTCAGGTTGTCTTATTTATCCTGCACACCCAAAATAAGGTTTATCTAATGCGTTATATGACCCATTGTGCCTGTCGTGCAGGGCCTGGCTCTACCTAGTCAAGTGGCCAACGTAGCTCCCACTACTGCCACAGTTACCACTTCGCCTTCTTTATGATTTGCGACCCATGCAAACTCCTGTACTCCACCACCCTCCGAGCATCCAATTTGTTGTTGCTTTGGCGTGCAGTACACCGCTTGTCAGTGTAGTCGTGCATCAGAGTAATCTAGTGACGGCACGGAGGTAGTACACATTGTGATTAAACATTGTGTTGTGGAACTTATACTGTACAGTATAATGTACACACATGAAGATATGGTAGAAATGCTGCTGATCTATGGAGAATGTACGTTGACGGGAAATACTTTATGAGATTGCTTGTTTGTTGATAGTACTGTTAGCGAACAATATGATTATTAAGTTAATATGTCTGTTTTCTACCCTACTCTACATACCTGTACTGTACCCTGTTGTAGGTGGACGAAATGCTGTTCAGGCAGAACGACTGGACAGAAGACGATTCCCTGACAAGCCATTGCCTTCGCGCTGGATGTTTGGTCGTCTCACATCTCGTCTACGTGAAACGGGAAGCTTAAATCCAAGACTTCGACATCGTCCTAGAACACGCACAGATGAACGTGCTGAAGTTGCTGTGCTCGCAACCATAGCTGTGAATCCTCAAATCAGCACACGTCAAATTGAACGTGAAGTTGGTGTGTCGAAATCAAGTGCACAGCGTATTCTTAAACGTCATAAATTTCATCCTTACCATGTTCATTTACACCAGGATCTTCATGGAAATGACTTCCGCAATAGGGTAACATTTTGTCGGTGGGCTCATCAAAAACTTCTGACTAATCCAAATTTTTTTGCAGATGTTCAATATGAGGAATATCGATTATTGGTCTGCAGACAATCCAAAATGGCTCCGTCAGGTAGAGGATCAAAACCGTCCGTGGAAAGTTAATGTTTGGTGTGCGATTATTGGAGATACCATTATCGGACCTTTCTTTATAAATGGCATCCAAAATGGCAGACAATACTCCAGATTTATACGACACAATCTTTCTGTTCTCTTGGACACCGTACCTCTGAACCAGAGAATGGTCATGTGGTATCAGCATGACGGATGCCCTGCACATAACGCCTTACGAGCACGACGACTTCTGAACCGTAAGTCCCCTGGTAGGTGGATTGGACGAGGTGGCCCAGTTAGGTGGCCTGCCCGATCTCCGGACCTTACACGGCTGGATTATTTTCTTTGGGGATCAGTGAAGGATGCTGTTTACCAACATGAACCAAGAACACCAGAGGGAATGAAGCAACGCAATATTGATGCTTGTACAGCCATCAAAGAGGAAACAGTAGCACGAAGTAGGGCATCCTTCATCCGCAGAGTGACCCTATGTATGTAAGCCAATGGGCATAATTTTGAGCGTGAGATGTGAACGCTATGTTTAGTATGTAGTGCTGGTATCACAGTGGAAGTTTCTACAAAGGGCCATTTTACCCAGTGATGTTAAGAAACATTTGTTTGCAACAATTTGTCATTTAACGCATTAGATAAACATAACATTGATAATTATGTGATAATAAAACTAATTGGTTAAACATGTTTACATTCATCTTCTATGTCCTACCTGAACTTCTCAAATCAAAACATTTTTACCTAAACAACGGTAAAACTTTTAGTCCACTTGCTCGTTTCGCTAAAACCAACAACATGAATTTTACTATTACGAGTGAATGATTAACTGTCACATGCGCTAGATCTACAGTAAAGTAAAGTTTTAACGTTGAACGGCATTACCTTTTTAGTAACGGATTAACGATAAGCGAAGTTAACTTTGTAACTAACGTTGCGGTACACAGATATGTTACAGAACCGCATCACCCCTAGCCTATGGGATAAATACCTGCTGGAATGTACGACGTTAATGCAGGATGGCAGCAGACCGTATTATTCGTTTCGGACGTCTTGATAAGTATGGAAGTGTGATTATGCATGTCAAGCACATCGGGATTACGGGCAGCATGGGGTTCACGCCTGAGCCTCAGGACGTGCGCTAGCAGCGCATGTCGGGTATTTCAAGCGTCAACTTCGCGTCTCAATATCTCGGGATATAATGGGAATATTTCGATGCAATCAACGCCATTGTGTACGTGCTTTGTCATGCTACGGATTGCTGAAGAAAAAATATAGGAGGTCTATTTAAAAAAACATAAGTTTGTGTTAAAAAACACATATGCTTTCGTTTTAGAATGATTCCAAATATGTACATTCATGGGCCCCAGCCCTACATTGATACCGGTGAAAGTCGTTTTCCAATAGCTGTTATTGTTCCAGAGATATTTTGGGTGGACAAGATAGCTGGGACACCCTGTATGTTACAGTTGGGACTATATGCATATACAAACGTTTTCAATGTATTACATACATTTACTGCACTGAATATCGCCATACAGTGGCCGAAATCTGTGTATGGAATAAACATGATTTGCGACTGAGTGCTGTACCTTTTACTTGGTCAAAATAATCTGAGCCCGCATCTCGTGGTCGTGCGGTAGCGTTCTCGCTTCCCACGCCCGGGTTCCCGGGTTCGATTCCCGGCGGGGTCAGGGATTTTCTCTGCCTCGTGATGGCTGGGTGTTGTGTGCTGTCCTTAGGTTAGTTAGGTTTAAGTAGTTCTAAGTTCTAGGGGACTTATGACCACAGCAGTTGAGTCCCATAGTGCTCAGAGCCATTTGAACCATTTGAAAATAATCTGAGCTTCTTTTAAACACCTTTCGTTCCTCAGTGAGTGTGAGGATCACCATTTCGAGTGATTGCTTGTGAGCACCGTCACTGCTTTGGGTGTTATGGTGATCGATTACTGGCGTAACGTAACAAGACACATGTTCATTCTCAACGATTTATGAAGTACTTGCTGAAAAATGCGGTAACTCTACTGTTTCTGTTTTATCTTACGCTGCGACATTATTTTCAGAACTGGCGTAATGATGTAATTCTTTTTTATTTACTGTAAGATCGTTATCACTACAACCAACAAAGTAATGAGCTCAAATCTAATAGCTACCTTACAGAGTCTGCAACAGTGTTTTTCTGTTTCTTTTAACAAAAAAATAAAAAATAAAACACTATGATTAAATAATGAATCCGTAACCTAAAATCTTTATGTTAAATAGTAATATCAACTACCATATCAGTCTACCACCATAACAATAATATGCTACATTAAAAACGGACTATTGAAAGTAAATTTAATCGTGATCAATGTTGCGCATCGGCATCGTGAGCATACAGTCATTTAAAATCGGAGATTGATTTATTTGCAAAGCCCTTCATGTTAAATATGGTTCTACTTACATGAATTAGTTTGTGGGATTTTTTCTTTCTTCCAAACAACCGTTTTGTGCAGAATGTCGGGCTGGAAAATAATACAACATATTACACAAAAATGTGTAGTGTTGGAGAACTAAGCTCCCCACAGCCATTCATCAGAAATCTTGTACAGATAGGTGATCGAAGAACCCTTATGACGTTCACACTACACTTGACACTACACAAAAGCAAGGAAGTTTATCGTTTAATGCCCTGTCGACTTCAGTAGAGACAAAGCCCAAGCTGTGATGGGTGAGCTAATCAGCCTGATGTGAGTTTGACTAACGCAAGGGAAACCTGCTTCTGGATGGCTGAGTTATTTCATCACCTTTCTATCTGAATACGGGTTCAGTATCTTAACCTCTGCGCCATCTGTCTCAGTGTGAAATTGTAAAACGGGCGCTATAGCACTGAAATCAGATACCAGGAAGATACCTTCATATCCGTGAAGGGCTCATTGATTATTGTTACGCAACTTTGCATTGTCTGCGCAATGCCTTGTCTTGCCAATATACGCGACTCCAATAGGTGCAGTAGCATGCAGTTGTTCACTGTATTGTGACAGGCGGTGGCACTGGTGCTAATATCTCTTGTTTCATATAGCATAACGGTGAGATGCGTCAGAATATCACCTCCCTGCAGAAATTTTCCCTGAACCTACGTGTGCCTATATGGAAGAAAATCGGTCTGTACATTAGCATGGACACTTACACAGAGCTGACAAAAGTAATGGGACACCTGCTAATATCGTGTCGGGCCTCCTATTGCTTGACATGTGCAGAAACTCGTCGTGATACGTACTCAACAAGTCTTCAGAAGTCCCTTGCAGACATATGCTGTCTCTATAATTGCGAAAGTATTGCCGCTGCACGATTTTGTGCACGAACTGACCCCTTGGTTATGTCCCGTAAATGGTTGGTGGGATTCATGTCGGGCGATCTGGGTGGACAAGACAATCGCTCGCATTGTTCATAATTTTCTTCAAATCGACCGGGAACAAATATGACATAGTGACATGGCGTACTGTCACGCATAAATATTGTATCGTTGTTTGGGTGCATGACGTCCATGAATGGCTGCGAATATTCTTCAAATAGCGGATAATAGCCACTTCCAGAGATGATCAGCACAGGTGACCAGAGGGCTCAGTCCATTCTATGTAAACATACCCCACACCATTATGGAACCACCTGCAGCTTGCACAATGCCTTGGTCACATGTTGGATAGATGGTTTCGAAGGGGCTGCTTTACACTCTAAACCTACCACTAAGTCCTGACATCTGAAATCGGGAATCATCCGAGCAGGCCACGTTTGTCCAGTAGTCTAGGGTCCAACCGATATGGTGTTGAAGGCAGGAGAGGCGCTACAGGCGTCGCCGAGCTGTTAGCAAAGGCACTCGCGTCGGTCATCTGCTGCCACAGCCCATTAACACCAAATTTCGTAGCACTGTCCTAACGGATACGTTCGCCGTACGTCCCACATGGGTTTCTGCTTGTCTGTTAGCGCTGACAAGCTCCATGCAGACGCCGCTGATCTCGGTCGTTATATGATGGCCTTCAGCTACTGCATTGTCTTTGATATTTCTGAAATTTTCTACTCTCGGCGCGCTCTTGACACTGCGGGGGTCGGAATACTGAATTTCCAAACGATTTTCGAATGGAATATCCTAAGCATCTAACTCCAGCTACCAATTCTCAGAGTCTATTAATTCCCATTATGTCGCCATAATCAAGTCGGAAACCTTTTCACATGAATCACTTGAGTACAAACGGCAGCTCCACCGATGCAGTGCCCTTTAGTACATTGTGTACGCGATAGGACCGCCATCTGTATATTTGCATATCGCTATCACGACTTTTGTCATCTCAGTGTGTGTGGGACAGTGGAAACTGCATACCCTACCACTGAGCTGAGTGCGAATAGCTTGGGTGTTTACAATTTGTTGCAGGGAGCAGACTGTGCAGTAACTATCATTGCCCCTATTATTGGCTGTTAAAATCGGTGATGACTTTTGTCTTCTGTTCCAGTGACCACGGCAATTGACCAGTGGCATTTTATGTTCTGCATGACAAGTTTCAAGTTTTACAATAAATGTTATTTACGAGGGTTATTCGGAAAGTAAGTAACGATCGGTCGCGAAATGGAAACCACAGTAAAAATCTGATGAAGTTTTGCACAGGTATGTTAGGCAGTGTCTCCAGTATACCCGCCGATCGCATGACGTCGTTCTTTTTAGTTCTGAGCATGCAGGGAGCACATAACGATACCTAGAACAATAGTGTCTCCCACCAAGTACGAGGGCCTGGTGATAAACTTCGCCTGAAGCTATGCAGCCAACGTTACATAACTGGCGTTCGTTTTCTTCTTCAACTCGATACTCAGCCGCATTTTGCAGGGGCAATGAAGAAGTTCCTGCATCGTTTTCAATTGGAAATGTTTGATTACCCACAATACAGCCCGTAATTGTCTCCCTCTGAGTTTCATCTCTGCTCACATCAACCGCTGGCTATGAAGACAACATTTTGGCACAGACAACGAGCTGTACGCCAGCGTACAGAATTGGTGGGAAGCACTGGCGGCGGCCTTCTATAAAGAGGGTATTGGAAAGTTGGTACAACGCTACGACAAACGCGGATCGGCGACTATGGAGCTAAGTAGCTGGAAGTTGTAGCTAACTGTTGCAAATAAAACAGTTTTGATTTTCACTGTGGTTTCCATTTCGCGACGTGTCGTTCCTTACTTTCCGAATAGCCCTCGTAGTTAGATAAGAAGGTATCTGAAGTGTTGCCGGGGTCTCCTGCACCGCCGCCAACCCGTAAAGCAGCATCGCTGTGCGTGTTACCGCTCCAGCTCCACAGGCGCATTGGCCGACGTCAGCCGAATTTCGCCTGACCTGCAGCAAGTGGACTAGTTCAGAGGGCGCACGCAAGGGGAGTAGAGGCCGTCACACCTACGGACCTTTCGCTGCATCCGCCGCACCATTTCCTCAGCCAGTCCCTCCACACATCGCTAGTCGAATAGCTACCTAGTGGTCATCCGCCACGACGGTATAACTGCCCTGGACGGCGAGCAAGACACCTCCGTCTCCGCCAGCAGAAGACCGCCGTCGCAATACCACCACCCGTACGCGATGTCACCTTTGTCACCCGGGACCACTGCGCATGGCGACCCGCTGCTCCGGCCGTGAACTCTGATGGTGGACCTCCTTGTACTGCACGTAAGATGCCTACTGTTGATGTCTAAGAAGATAATCTGTTTCGTTTGCAAGAGAACTTTTCAGAACACAACCACTCTCGGAGATTTACTTGTATTGTTTTCCAAGAACTTCAAGTTGTCAAAAGAAGTCATCCATTTATTTTGAACGAAAACTTTTCTTATGTGTTTTGAACTGCTAAGGCATCGCAGAACTTTTGTGAACATAAACTGATTGTGTCAGTAAACAGATTTTTGAGTGTAATCAACTGACTTACTTTGAAAGTGACGGGATCATGTGTATAAACCAAAAAAAAAAAACTGTCGATATGGTAGGACCACCTGAGATTATGGTATTCAATGCTGAATTAATTGCTATTATCAGCAGAGAAAGCATGTTTGAACTTCACGTCCATCCAATAAATTTCTATACTCAGCAACATACACTGTTTGATCAAAATTATCCGGAAACACATAATACGCAATGTCATGAGTTTTATGCTGCTAGTCGGCAGCTGCTGTGTTCCAAGGAACCAAATATAGAGTGTAACAAAAATGTGAGGCAGAAACAGCTGGACATATTCCTCACATATAGACAAAGAAAATATTTTATATGAACATAGGACTAGAAATGCTTTGTTTCCGTATTACAACTCTCATTTTCCCCGACTCATTAATCACGGGTATTCAATGCTGAATTAATTGCTATTATCAGCAGAGAAAGCATGTTTGAACTTCACGTCCATCCAATAAATTTCTATACTCAGCAACATACACTGTTTGATCAAAATTATCCGGAAACACATAATACGCAATGTCATGAGTTTTATGCTGCTAGTCGGCAGCTGCTGTGTTCCAAGGAACCAAGTATAGAGTGGACACAAAAATGTGAGGCAGAAACAGCTGGACATGTTCCTCACATATAGACAAAGAAAATATTTTATATGAACATGGGACTAGAAATGCTTTGTTTCCGTATTACAACTCTCATTTTCTCCAACTCATTAATCACGGGGATCACACATTAACAGAACGCACCAGCATACCATAAGCAACTCCTTACACGATGTGTTCAATATGCTCTCCGTGGGCATTGAGAAATGTATCAACCCTCTGTCCTAGTGAACCTCGGGTGCACTGGTGTATCCCTAGAGTATTGCGCTTGCCTTCGCAGCTGTTCATAATATGGGCAAGGAGACTCTGAACACCTTTCATGGTGTTCCATACCCTAGAGCTTGCAAATTCCCCCATAAATAAAAATCCAGTGGGTTTACGTCCGGAGAGCATGGAGGCCAAGCAACTGCTCTATCTCTGCCTAACTGTCTCTCATCAAATGTGTTACTTAGAAGCTGGCGGACGTTAACACTAAATTGAGGAGATGATCCATTAAATGGGCATTTGCCATCTCTGCATTCGCGTTCTCTGCCATTGCACGAGTCAAGTCTGTGGTTCATTCTCTGTAGTAACCCGTGTGTTTGCAACGGTCGCACAGATCACTGGAACAGTTGATGTGCCGCGAGGGGTAGCCGCGCCGTCTAGGGGCGCCTTGCCACGCCTCGAGCGGCTTCCCCCGTCGGATGTTCGTATTCTCCCTCGAGCGTGAGTATGTCTGTGTTGTCCTTAGCCTAAGTCAGATTAAGTTAGATTAAGTAGAGCGCGAGGCTAGGGACCGATGACCTCAGCAGTTTAGTCTCATAGGAACTTATTAACACAAATTTCCAAATTTCGAAAACAGTTGATGTCTCCTGTAAACAAGCAATGTGGTACGTCGCGTGACAAGAGGGGCACGTAAAACAAAACAGACGTCACTAAAAGAGAATGTTTCCCATGATTAATGAGTTGGATAAAATGAGTTGTAACATGGGAACAAAGCGTCTCCAGACCCACGGTCATAGAACATAATTCCTTCCTCTATGTGTGAGAAATATGTCCTTCAATTTCTGCATCATTTTTTGTTACATCGTGTATAATGTCTTCGTTACTACGATAAACGGATGGAAGGTGGCCAAAGGGATCTGTCATCGTTGAAATCTGGACAGGCAAGCAAAATATTAGTTGACACAAGTGCACTTTAAATAAATATACTGTACTCAATTTATGTGTGAAGAAATTCATCACCGTTCACGATTTGAGGCAAACGTGCCTAGCTATAAGAAGAGGCCCGATATGGGCGTGCGTCTAAGCACACTGAATGTTAGTCGGTATTGCTCCCTATTAACAACTTGGCGTAATGTTCGACACCAAGTAGTAGCTAAACGTAGTCTTGAACTATAATACTGGTGCGCTGGTGCCCGCCGCTTATAACACCGACCTGGCGGTCTTCAGTCTGGAGGTTCTTCATTGGTGGCGACGGTCAAAGAGTCTTTCGCGGCGCCTGCAGGCATCTTCGAGGCCACGGCATTGTCGATAGGCTACGATACTACAGTGACGCGGACCTACCAGTATCAGAGGAGTATTGTCACTAAAGAAGCAGATTGGGTCGGTCAGTGACTTCGAATGTGGACTATTGATTGGCTGTCAGTTGAGTAATGATAGCCATCAGGTATTTTGCAATACTTCGCCAGTCCTACGGACCGTTGGTGATGTGATTGCAACTGAGAACGTACAAGAACAACCACAACTAAAAGATGGACAGGCAGAACTCGGGACTCGTCGAGCATGGTGGAGGATGATTGTAAAAGGTCACGTGAAATTAGCGGAAGGAATCACTAATGAGGCAAAGTGCGGCCAGCAGTCCATCTAGCACAATAACCGTGCGTAGGGAGTTGAAACGAATGGGGTGCAGTGGTCGAGTACTTCTTCTTAAGCCACAGATTTCTGTAATCAATGCTAAGCAACGCATGAGACGGTGTAAAGCACGACGTCACTGAATTGGACAAATGGTAACGAGTGATTTGGAATGCGGAATCACGCTGTCCACTTTGGCAACCCTATAGAAAGGTTTGTGTTTGTCGAAAGGCTGGAGAACGTTACATGCACTCATGTGTAACGGAACGAGTGACTTACGGAGCGACTGGTTTTACGTTCAAGGGGTCCTTTTTGTACTTAGAATTTAGTTCCTTCACTGTGCTAAACAAACGCTAAAACCAACAGTGTATGAACATATCTTACAGCATTTTGTACATTTTGTACTGTGTAGAGTGGAGGAATGGTTCGAAGACGGTGACTGTGTCAGCGTGACATACATCCTCTCATAACACAGCATCTTTGCGGCAGTGATTTGTGGAAAATAACATTCCTGAACCTAATGGAACGTCTTTGGGATGAATTAGAACGTCGATATATCTCCAAATTAAAACGTTCAACGTCAGTACCCTCTCTGGTTCCGACGCTTGAGCAAAAATGTGCTACATTCCTCCACAAATTTTCAGACACTTTTGATCTTATAGTCACACTGACGATGAACAGTAAGTAAGAAGTAGGTCTAGAGCAATGTAACTCAACTTTTTATTTATACATTGTGCATCTTTATTAATAGTAATGATAGGAAAAAGAATGTTTGCTGAACTAGCAATAGGTATAGGACATCCTAACAACATTAATTGGTAATGTTAGGTCATCTTCTGAACCATATTCGCATTTTACATCCGTTGCACCTGCATAAATTCCACAGTCAGTTTAAAGTGGATAATTGGGGGTTACTTCGTCCATTATTGTCGAATATTTTCCTGTTCCATTCGCGTATTGAGAGAGAAAATAATGGCTGTGTACCTCTGTACGAAATCTAATCTATTAGATTACTTCCGCGAACCTCCACGTGAGGCATGCAATAGTGGCAGCGGAACAGACGTACAGGTTTCCTCGTACACCGGTCTCCTAAATTTATCCTACAGGATTTCGCGGCAGCTTTGCTGTATTTCTCCCATTTGAGTTCCCCGAACGTCTGTTTTACACTTTCATGTCTGATAAAGCGACAGAGAATTCGGTATCTGTTGTCAAGCCTACTTAATAATGACACCGAAAACTGGAGTACACTGTACCTTGTCAAATTAGAATATTGTGTCCAATTTCTTGTACGGATACGTTGCACTTTCCCGAAGCTTTTCCAAACATACCAAAGCCTTACTTTCTCGGTTTGAATTTCAGAATTGACGTGTTTCATATAGCCTCTTAAATTTGTAGCTTAATATTTTTACATGTTCAAAATGTTCACCACTAATGCTGTGATCGCATACTATCAGGTGCTTTGTCTTTGTTACATACATTATCTTACATGCATCCAAATTAAATTATAGGTGCCCGGAGTGTAAATTCTGAATTTTCTTACGACTGTCCGACAGTAGCATCGTCAGAGAACAATGTGATACATTCGCTGATGCCATCTGATTTATTCCTGTTTTTGAAAACATTACGGATCCTGTCACGCTCCATTGGGACACACCCGATTTTAATTTAATTGCCATTGAATATTAACCATACAATATAGTGTCAGATACTGAAGATCACTTGGTGTCAGCCGGTCGCCGTGTCATCCTCTGGTTTTTGGCGTCATGCATGGTGGGCGTGAGTCGGTGTGGTACACAGCTCTTCCACCGTTGTCAATTTCTCAGAACTTCGAGCTGCTACTTCTCATTCATATAGACCTACAGTTGCCATCATAAGGCACAGTGGACTCCGTTCCTATCCTCCCAACAGAAAAAAATCCCTGGCGGTACTGGTAAATGAACCCGGGTCCCCCTTTTGTCAAATGCTCTGAATACTCAAATGAGGACCATTATAGCGTTCTGTGTTCTGTTATTCCGATATTTATCGAGACAATATCAGTTATCTGCAGTGATATACCGTACGAACGCTGTAAGGTGTCAGGCAAATTCAACACCTTCCATGAAAACCCTGACATGATAAGCGAATCCCAGTAGTATGTCACATAGCTCCGAATAAATCGTGACATTAAATTAACCAAAGTAATACGAGTAACGAGTGAGCAAATGGAATACCACAGACTAACACAAGAATGCCTAAATGCATGTCATACCTTCCCACCGTGAGATAGACGCAGTTCCGAAGGGAGAAACGAGAACAGAAACCGAGAGCAGAACCGTGTTAAGCTGGAAGACCCTACGATAAGGGACGGACGGACACCCACGTCGTCAGCTAACTGCTAGGACCACACCACCCGCAAGTTTTAGCGACAGAATTTTTAGCGTTTCTGTTACCTCAGGACCACCCCCCAGCCCATGTTAAAAGCTAGAGCCGTCCAGAAGAACAGTATAGATCTTACGATAACACAAAAAGGGCTACACCACCCGCAAGTTTTAGCGTGAGACTTTTGCGCGTCTCTGTTACGTTAGGACCATCCCCCAGCCCATGTCAAGAGATAGAGCCCTCCAGAAGAACAGTATAGAGCTTACGATAACGCTAAAAGGACCACACCAGCTGCAAGTTTTAGCGTGAGACTTTTTCGCGTCTCTGTTACGTTGCAAACTTTAAAAACATTGCCCCACCACGAAAAGTATAACGTTTCTCATTGGATAGACAGAATTTTTGTAGGCGGAGCTTAAGGTTAACATTGAGATCCTGATTGGTCAGATGAAAACACAGCCAGATAGTTTTTTTAAACCAACTTCGGTAAAGTGTAGTAAGGAGAAGTTAGGAGGGAGTTGCTTCCGAGAGGGCGAGCTGGAGGGAGCTGCGCCAGTCGCCGCTCCCTGACGAACACCAACAAGGTAATGAACGCACGTGATGCCGCATTTTTGTTTCAGCGCATAAGGCTTCACTCAGAACTGCAGAAGTCTCATCTGTTACATCCCCTTTACGTAATACTAATGTCTATCGTCAATTAAAGCTCATGGTGTTCACATTTGCCACTTGAAGTAAAAATCTGAAACTCGATGATTTTTCTGTTATATAGTTATTGAGAAGCCACTTCAGCCACTGTAATTTACGACAAGTTAGATAAGTAATTAAAGATAATTGAGAGTCACTGTGGACCATTTTGATAGTTTTCTCTCTTGTAAAACTTAATTTAAACCTAGATTATAGATGTGATATGGCATAGGTCATCGTTCGATCCATTGTAGAACTTTGAAACCCACTCAGGGAATATTCGTTCACATTTTTGTTGAACGCAGTTGGTTTTTACCATCCTGTATTAAAACATTTCCTTTTATCAATAGTGCAATTTATAAACGATGTTTTGTGAGTAGAATAAAATTTCCAATGGTAAACTTAACTGCTTTTTCGACGTTATTTTCCCAGCTAACTAAAACTTAGAAAGCCTTGAACCCCTTCCACTAAATTTAGTTAGTATTAAGATTCTTTTACAGGGAGCGCAGTGGAGCTGACTCTGAAATCATTAACTATTTGGTTATATCATCGCTAGTCTCACTGAACTCTTCTGAATTCTACATGTCATGTGTGGTCTGGCGTCTCCTTACCAGCAACAGGTCCCAGGTTCAAACTAGACAATTCCCTGAAAAACAAGCTCAGAGCGTCGTTGCGCGAAAGTGGTAGGGAGACACGGTATAGAACAAACAGACACCACGCAGAATCTTTAGAACGCCTCTTAGTTAGTAGTTGGAATACGGTAGGCGAACACTTTTCGGTAATCTGAGAAGCCGTTCACCTGCATCTGTTTGCAAAACATCTCGCCCTGTTACAGGTCCCAGATTTACATGAGGAATGTACATTAGTTACTGTAGTGGCTGACATCTCAATACTTTGCCTCCATATCACGCTAAGGGGTACACCTTGTTTTATAACTTATTTAAAACACTTTCAACACAACATTCTATATATCTGGGACAGCTGGGGGTCAGCAACTTCTTTTAATCAGTACAACGAAACACCAGCCAAAGTTGCAAATTTCATTTTCTTTGTTCACTCACCGACTAGTTTCAGGCTGGGACCTATTTTCAAATCATCTGACAGGGCAAAAAAGAAAAAACCAAATTCACATTCATATAAAACATTGGTATTGCCAAATTTTTAAGTGTCTTTAGTTATTAGCCATATGCTTCATGTGTTGTTGCTATTGTTTCTGTGTTTAAAGTGCCGTTATCTCGCACTCATTGGCGCATTCAGGATGTTGCTCTAGCTTGCACAGCTTTTCATTGAACATTTATATTTCAAATACGCTGCTGAGGGTATTTTGTTTCATTATTTGATTCTTTATATGAATTGTATTCTAAAATTAATGGATATTCATGCATAAAAATATAGATTAGGAAATGTTTCTGTTGCTTATTTTTGTTTCACACAAATATGTTTCACTTTTCCACATAATCTCCGTTGACTTCCAAGCACTTCTCCTAACGTTGCACTAGCTTCTTCAGCCCCTCTGCTTCACCTGGAAATGCAACCAGTTGGCGACGGAGATGTTGAGTTCCTCACCACACTCAGTCCGTTATCGATCAAGTCTTTGTTTAGAGTCATAGTCACTGGGTGTGAGGCCGGACTGTAGCGTTGGTGATCGAAAAGTTATCCACGGAGATGCTGCACCTAACACCTGCTACGGGCAGCGGTGTGTGGACGTGCAATATCGTGGAGGAGGACTGCCGGACTGCACTTTGACCCGAAAACGTATATTTTGATGACCGTTTTGGAGTACCCCTCAGTTGTAACTATTGACCCACGTTCCGTGATATCGACGAAAAAAAACATCATTTCGTCTCATAAAGCTCGCCTTCATCTATCGATTCGTGTTTGGAGACTGGTTGAACATTTTTTCGGTTTTCGCAAAGCAGAATGGCGCGTTTGGTTCTATGTCGCTGCAGGATATCGAAGTCTCGTCACCCTTGATACTGTGGGAAAGGAAAATATTTCGATCTTGAGAATACCGATCTAAAAACACTTGTTCGCTTCGTATACTTTGCTCCTAGTACGTCGGTCGATAAGCATAATAGAATATAAAGGTATCAACAATAACAACAATGGCGTTTCAGGTGGGTACCATATGAGAACTGAGACAACCATCATTAACATAGTAATAGAACATGTTTTTCATTTCCAGTATCCAGAATGTTACATAAGTTCTGAAAAAAAGAAAGACATAAATAATAACATTAATACCTATCAACACATGTGGCACGATAAAAAGAACATTGAGCAGTAAGATTTGAAGAGAGACCCAAATGAAATTTTACGAAACCAATGTACTACCCACAGTACAAAGTGGAACAAAGATTTGGAAAATAACTTCAAAGACCTAAGACAACTTCAAACAACGGAAATGAAGTTCTTTGGATCAGTGAAAGGTTGCACAACAGAAGACAGAATAGGATATGAAGAAACAAGGAAAGAATTGGAGGTACAGCCGTTAACTGAAAAAGAAATCCAACGAAAGTAGGATTGGAAAAAGCATGTATTGTGTATGTCACCTCAGGGAATCCCTCGACAAGCGATGGTATACAATCCGGTTGGAAGAAGCAGTGTGAGGAGCCGAGGAAGAGATGGCGAGGCCAGAACAGACCATAAGCCCTAATCGTGGATTGGCAGAAGAAGAAGCAGAAAATCAAGGTTCTTGTGGATTGGTAAACAAAAACAGATCGCATTTCGTTCATGTTTATTTATCCTGCGTAACCTAAATTTATTTTCTACATTCCGAGTGCAAGTACTATGAAGATTTTCTTCCTCTTATTCAGACGTATAGTCGGAATAAATATGTTAGTGTAATATTGTATCTAATTCTACTTTCTCAGTATTTTTGTAGAACACCGAAAGGTTTTCCTGCGAACTGACACCTCAATTGAAATCAGCAATTCATGTTTTCATTTGAAATAAGTGGACAATATGGTATGATACCAAGGAAAGCATTCTACAGTTGCAGTGGGAACTTTTCAGCTACCCGCCTTTTAGAGCCAACTTCTAATCCTGAGATTATCAAAGCGACAAATAAATGAAACAAGAGCAGAGTAGGTTAGGATTTCAAATAAGGAACGACGTACCCTAGGTCACACTGCAAGCACCTTATCAGAGCTACTCCAGTATTCCACTTAATGGGAGACAATTTTTGCGCTGTTATGTCAATGCTGTATACTTTTAGAGCAGTTATATTTTTATTTAATGTACATAACATAAATTTCTGCATGTATAAGAAAGATGGGCTAAATGCCTGTCATGTATTTCAAAGAATTTTTTTCAAATCTTGCACAAATAAAATTTCACATTTTTGTACATTAGTGATGATAACACAGTTTCTATTGTGTTGGTTGTTCTCAATGTACCTGCAATAATTGATTACCATCCTGAGTATAAATTGATCAAATTTTATATAACTAAGCTGTTTAGTCCAGAGGATAATGATAACTGAAGGTCATAAAACATAGGTTTAGAAAAGTCTATTAAAACTTTAGTATTACAAAACAGTGAACCAAATTGACCAGCTAATTGTAGAGAAGAGAATAAAGAAGTGGATACAAAATGTTAGAACGGCAAGAGGTGCGGAATGTGGATCAGACCACTTCCTTGTCAGAGGAAGGATGAAAACAATATGGAGAGCCAGGAAGCACAAAAGAATGCAAAGAGTCACTCGATATGACCATGAGAGTCTGACTGAAGATAATATAAGAAGAACTTTCAAGATAGCACTAACAAACCGTTTTGAGGCTTTGATTGAAGAGGAAGGAGATACTGTGGTAGATCAGAACAACCGTTTTGAGGCTTTGAATGAAGAGGAAGGAGATACTGTGGTAGATCAGAACTGGAAGGCGATTGCAGAGACCATTAAAGAAACAGCCCAAGAAGTAATCCCAAAGCGAACTAGGGGAGAAAGAGTGTGGTTCAATGAGGAGTGTGAGGGAGCTATCAGGGAGAGACAACGGGCCAAACTACTGTGGATACAAAGCAATATGCAAGAAGAAGAAAAATCGAAGTTTGAAGAAACACGACGGCAGACCCAAGCCACATTGAGGAATGCAAAGAGAAAATATGTTAAAAGTATCATGGAGGAAGTTGAACAAGACTTTCATGGAAATAGGTATAAAGAACTTTATAGAAAAGTGAAATGTTTTCAAGGAGGGACATACCATCAACACAGATTTATAAAAGATGCCAATGGAAGAATGTTAACACAAGATCAAAAAATTGGAAGAAGATGGATGGAATACTTCAGAGAATTACTAAACTCTGATGAACCAACCGAACTACTTGAGTTTGAGGAACCAGTAACAGTAGACCCAAAATATCCTCCACCCACCATTGAAGAGACAAGGAACCAGATTAAAAACCTTAAGAATGGTAAAAGTCCAGGTGAGGATGGTATTCCTGCTGAACTTCTCAAGGCTGGAGACGAAATCCTCTGTTTCAAAATCCACAAGCTAATCGAGCAAATTTGGGTAAAACATGCAATACCAGAGGAATGGAAGGTAGCTGTGATATGCCCCATAGATAAAAAGAAAGACAAATCCGTATGTGACAACTACAGGGGCATAGCGCTACTCAACACCTGTTATAAGATCTTCTCCAACTGCCTATTAGAACGAATAAAACCTATAGCAACAGAGATAATTGGAGAATACCAAGGAGGTTTCCAGGCAGGGCGATCAACCACGGACCAGATTTTTGTCCTAAAACAGGTCTGTGAAAAAATGTACGAATACGGACGAGAGATACATCTCCTGTTTATAGACTTCAAGAAGGCTTGCGACAGTATACATAGACCTAGCCTGATTAGAACAATGACAGAGTTTGGTATACCAAAGAAGTTGGTCAAACTGGTAGAGGTATGCCTAAATGACACAAAACTTTAGGTTAAGGTAGGCAATCAAATGACAGAAAGCTTCCAAGTTGTAACAGGATTACGCCAAGGAGATGGGCTATCACCTGTCCTCTTCAACCTGGAACTTGAGAAGGTAATGCGGGATTTCAACAAAGAAAACATCAAGGGCATTAAAATTGGTAATGAACACATTACATATCTGGCCTATGCAGACGACATTGCACTATTAGCATGCACACAAGAAGATCTGAACAGAAGTATCCAGACCTTGGAGTTATTGGCAGCTAGGATCGGTCTACAAATTAGCTCTGAAAAGACAGAGTATATGACCATAGGAAGAAAGATCCAGAACTCTCAAGATTTAATTGTGAACAACACCAGGTATAAACATGTGAAAGAGTTCAAATACCTTGGATCATTTTTTACAGAAGTAACATCAACTGAAGCAGAGATAAAAGCGCGACTGCAAGCGGGAAACAGATACTATTACTCTCTAGACCCTATATTAAAATGTAGAAGTGTCTCGCTACAACTAAAGCTACGGTTGTATAAGACATTAATAATGCCAGTAGTACTCTATGGTTCTCAAACCTGGAGCACTCGAAAACAAGACCTTAAGCGACTGCTAACATTTGAAAGGAAAGTCCTCAGGAAAATATCTGGACCAGTCAGAGATCAGACTACTGGAGAATGGAGAAGACGCCATAACATTGAATAAGAAGAGCTGTACAAGGAGCCTAACATCTTGGGAGTGATGAGAAGCAAAAGACTGCAATGGGCTGGACATGTTGTTAGAATGGAGGCAACAAGATGGCCGAAAATCACAATGGACTGGATCCCGTCAGGCAGCAGACCAGTGGGAAGACCTAGAAAGAGGTGGATCGATGGAGTGAGAGAAGACCTGTTGCAGCTGTGAGTCACGGAAAACTGCAGACAGATAGCAGAAGACAGAGACGGATGGAGAGTTCTAACTGTGGTGGCGCAAGGTCCTCTGGGCCTGATCGCGCGAAGAAGAAGATTACAATTTTAGAGTAGTCAGTTATGAGAAATACTTACAGTTAATATTTTCCTGTACCTAGCATCATCTGAATCATACTGATCTTCTTTCCTCCTGCTGGTCCTTCTTCTTTTCTGCATTCTAAATCTGCAATTTCTGCTTTGCAGATTCTCTGTTTATCTATTTGGATGATGGATTTTGCGGTATTTCCACTAGCTTTTATGCCCTGTGCTGCCAGAACATACAGTTCTCTCCTTTCACTATCACCAAAGCATGAAGTTTCAACATAAACATCAAATTTGGGAGTTGCAATCTGAACAAATCCAGTTTTGGTAACTGGATTCAAATGACAAAATTTACACATTCATTTAAGTTTTGAGTTTTCCCATGGAGGTTTAATTTCATTCATTACTGCAGGAGGTAAAGCATGTTTATGGTCATATGTTGCACTTCTTCCGTACTTCCACAACGTGTCAGGCTCGTTCAGGCAAAGTAAATGCTGAGGATTTACATTTCTTGGAAGTTTATGGAAAAAATACACACAGCTTTCTTCATGGTTTCTTAATTCCTCATATTTTTTTCTAATGGCCAGCCCCTAACTATTCTGTAACTAACGTCTCTATTTGCCAGCTTTTTTTGAGAGCTCGTGCTACTTCCAACCCAGCACTTGGACCTGCATAATTCTTCTGTCCGTTGTGCCCATCCTCTTTCTCAGTTTCGCTGCCACAAGTTATACAGTATTTGCTTAGAATCTCTACATCAATCACCTTATCAGTATCAAATAATGCAGCCACCATAAGACAATTTAGTGAAGTACGGCCACGTTTCTGCCAGCTGCCATCCAACGATGCACAAATATCGTTGTCACCTAGACGTAATCTACATACAATATTTTCGGAAACAGAGTCACTGAGCCGACTGAAGTAGACCACAATATTGTTCATTACCACAAGCTGATAGCGAGGAAACGTCTTGAAGATACTGCAGTTTCTTTTTTGAGGTATTGATTTTGTTTACATGTTCCACTGATGCATGAACTCCATTTGCCTTTACATTTTACTTTACGTGAGAATTACTTTATTGTCCGCATTTTTATAAAAACATGCGAAACTGTAAAATATAGATCAATACTCACTTCCCTCAAGACAGACTTCCTACGTACAAACAATAGAGCTCGAAAACAATAACTGACAGGATTAGAACAAATGATATCGGTAGTAGGTACGAGGTGAGAAACCTTGGCACGATAAAACAATAGAAGCAGCAAATGGCGTACAGTGAATATCGAAACTCACTGCAATTTGCTGTACATGGCGCAAAAAAGGAAGCGTGGCTTGTTAAATGGCATAGAGCATCAGGAAAACAATCGTAACTCACAAAAGGACTGTGGTATTTATATGAAAAAACGATGCTTCAAGCAAGGAATAGTGGGCTTTTCAAATACGTAAAAATCTAGAAATCGATTTTTTGAGCCCGATTGTCTTTCGTCTCATTCTAAGTGAATAAAAAAGCTCAAGAGACAAACTCACGTTAGTGTAGTAGAAGATACAATAGCATGCTGCCGGTTTTGAATAAAATTGGAGTCTCTTAATTATTTCAGTCAGTTCATGACATCTCGCTCTTATACATGCTACGTAACTGCCGGAGGCCACACACAAACGCCTGTATCGCAGGCAGGGGGTGTGCAGTGAAACTATCAGCTTTCGCCTGTGCGAGAGACAGCCAGAGTTGGGACTGCACCGACGTTGGCCAGGTCTGCCGCAGGTAATCAGAGCTGCCAACTTGTGAAAGGCCAGCCGCAGCGGGCAGAGGGGGAGGAGCGGAAAGGTCGTAGCGTGCCCTGGCGCTATCACAAGTTGGCGCGCTGCTGCATCGCAGTCAGCCTTTGCTGCCCCTTGCTACGCTGCTACTGGCACGGCACGCTCCTGGCACCGTTCACTTCGCCGCTTCCACATTGCCGCTGAACTCCGCGCGACTTCAGAATGAAAGGAAGGTAGAACGGGTGGAGAAACGTTCGTAGACTTCTACATTACAGCGCGATTCCCTGCGTACATTTACATCTACACACACACCCCGCAAAGCAGAGTATGGTGCATAGCAGAGGGTACCCTATATCGCTACCAGTCATTTTTTTTCCTTTTCCCACTCGCCAATAGAGTGAGGGAGACACGACTGTCTATATGCCTGCGCTCGAGCCCTAATCTCTCTAATCTTATCTTAGTG
Organism: Schistocerca americana; assembly: GCF_021461395.2. Lineage (NCBI taxonomy): Eukaryota > Metazoa > Arthropoda > Insecta > Orthoptera > Acrididae > Schistocerca > Schistocerca americana. The sequence continues at coordinate 165,757,214 of NC_060121.1, read as the reverse complement.
GTCCTTACGCGAAATGTACCTTGACGGCAGTAGAATCGTTCCGCAGTCAGCCTCAATCGCCGTTTCTCTAAATACTCTCATTAGTGCTCCTCGAATAGAAGGTCGCCTTCCCACCAAAGTCTCTCATTTCCCGAAGCATCTCCGTAATATTGGCATGTTGTTCTTACAATAGTAACAAATCTGGTAGCCCACATCTGAATTTCTTCGATCAATTGTGTATGAGCAACAAAATAAAATTAACAAAATTTCGTCCCTTGCACACTTTCGCCAGAAAAGGAATGAAAGAAAACGGCAATTCAACAACATAAGCACATGTACTATATGTTATATATTTATTTATTATCAAAACTGTCCAGGAATCGTCTCACAATGGTGTTGGATTTGCCACCACAACACAATTAAACCTAAATAGCTCAAAATATCCAAACACACCAAATACACATGGTGCAGCAGCTAAATCAGGCCACTTCAGATATATCCAAAAAATGGCTCTAAACATTATGGGACTTAACATCTGAGGTCATCATTCGCCTAGAACTTAAAACTACTTAAACCTAAGGACATCACACACATCCATGCCCCAGGCAGGATTCGAACCTGCGACCGTAGCAGCAGCGCGGTTCCAGACTGAAGCGGCTACAGCGGCCGGCAGATATATCCAGATTGAATACATACATCGAGGCGCAATTTTCACAAAGTTATAGAGGTATCGCGAATTTCATGTTTACGTCGCCTGATAAAGACACCGACTTTGCTTCTCTCTAATGGAACTAAATCCTTCTATCTGAGCCATTTGGAAAAAAAAGGCGAGTACTTCAGTGACATTACATGTACGGGTCTTGTTGAAATAGTATCAACATAAGACAAGAGAACAGCGCCGCAGACCACCGTCCCATCGTAAAGAGAACCGTTTCCACAGACGTCTGCCTTATTACCAAATTTGAGCAAGGAAGTAACTCCGGTAAGGTTACTGTGTTTATGTCACGGCTGTCATACCAACCAATCAAAACGTTGACATTCAGTATCTCTGTACGCTATAGAGTTAAAGAGAGTGCAGGCCCGTGTAATAAGTCAAGTGTTATGCTCCATCGGACAGACTGCCGTTGGGATGTGCGGCGTGGAGCGTGTGAAATCAGAAGGGCCCAGGTCAGTGGAGGGAGTGTTATGGTCTGGGGAATGTATTCGAGTCAGTCCCTGGGGCATCTCGTCATTCTCGAAGGCACAATGAATCAACATATGTACGCATGTATCCTTGTGGACCACGTCCGTCCCTATATGCAGTTTGTTTCTCCTTCACACGATGGCATCTACCAGCAGGACAATTCAACGTGTCACATAGTTACGTGCGTTGACCGGAGAGCACCAGGGTGAGTTTAACGTACCCCTCTGGCGGCAAAACTCCCCGGATTTAAACCGAATCGAGGATCTGTGTGACCACATCGATCTAGTTGTTCGCCCCATAGATCCCAAACCGAAAAAACCTAGTGCAGATGGCCACCGTACTGGAGTCAGCATAGCTCCACATCCCAGTCAATATCTTCATGAACCCTGCACGTCTAGTAGCGGTTCGCGCTGTAAAAAGCGGTTACTGAGGCTTTTGCAGGTGGCCGTATGAATGTGACAGGGCACTGTATTAGTTGGATATATTACAACCTCTGTCTTCCCCTATTGTTTTTACCCTCTACAAATCCCTCTAGTGCCGTGAACGTTATTCTCAGACGGCCTATGTTTTTTTGTGTTTCTTCTTCTCAGTGTTCTCCATATGGTCCTAGAGCAAATTTCGAAAAACAGGACCGGGAGGAGGGGGGGGGGGGGCTAGATCATCCAAGCAAATGTGAGAAAACTTCGCTTTGAGATCATATGTGAGGTCTGCCTGTTGCCGGCCGGAGTGGGCGAGCGGTTCTAGGCGCTTCAGTCTGGAACTGCGCGACCGCTACGTTTAGCGAATCCTACCTGGGGCATGGATGTGTGTGTCGTCCTTAGGTTGATTATGTTTAAGTAGTTCTAAGTTCTAGGGGACTGATGACCTCAAATGTTAAGTCCCATAGTGCTCAGAGCCATTTGCGCCTGCCTGTTCATGTACAGCATCCAGAAAAGTTAGCCATATCTCAATTGTTAGGGAGTCTCGCTATTGTGGGATGGACACAGGTACTGCCAAATATTTTTCCTTGACGGGAGGAGTGTTACGGGATACATTCAGCTACGTGAGGTCAAGTGAGGGGCAACTTGAATCATAAGTGGTGTTCCCAAAGTCAAGAAAGCCGATAATGGCCGGTAGATTGGTCAACTGACCACACGCCCCTCCATAACGCCTCCAATGACGCCACTGGTAGAGGACTACGTGGCGTTCGGCCAGCACTGATTGGCCTTTACTTCTATCCGGGAATGCAGTGCATTTAGTCATCATCGGCGCAACTTTTGCACAGCATGGCAGTAAAATAAATCGAGGCACTCAAGTAGCGGACGATATGCCAATTTTCTTCCACAATCTTCCTCCGGAATGTGCCCCTTAAACAGGTCTTTGTGGAGTGTGTTTTGTTTTTTATCTTGGTGTGTGACGCAAAGATGCTGTTTCAGAAGAAATTTAACAATAGCCTAACCATGGGGCCGTAAAAGCAGTTGCGACGTACTTTAATTACTTTGCCGCAGCTCATGCACCTAATCGTTAGTTTGAGAGTAATTGCAAATACCAACCCAATATTTTAATAGCTTTCTCAAGCTTAATAACGTAACAAATCCATCACCACTTATAATATTCCCTCACTAAATAAACTGAGCCCAAAGTGGGACCTTCATAAAATGTACTTCAGTGTCATGTGTGAAGAAGGGGGTGCGTCTTGGGTTGTATACCCCCCCCCCCCTGACATAGCAGTACTGTTTCGGTTCCCCTCAATACATTGGAGACGCAGTCACATGTTATATCCTGTAACGGCTCAAGTAATCACGCTTGGAATTTGTGGAGTGTGCTATTCAGTTATGCTGGTTGTCGAATAACGTCCACCATACTAACTTGGTAAGGTCTGTTGTCTGTATTATTTATTATAAACTTACGTAAATTTTAATGGTATTTACCGCAATATGTCATTACAACTAGTTGATAACCGGTTTCAGTTGAGAAGTATCCAGCCTCAGGTCATGCTTACACTGTAAAAGTTCCTGATCAAAGTCTTCACCACAAGTACATCGTTACTAGGCGTAACTTGTCAATATTATAATTTTTATACTAGGACGTATCACCCCTCGTGTCCAGTGTGACATTCACCTACTGATGCTTAACGTCAGTTTTGCTATTGACAACAGCCTGTAATGGATTAACATTGTCGATTTACAACTGAACTATGCGACATCGTAGCTTCCCGATTGGTTGATGGCTATCATATGAATAACGGGTTATTAAAAAAGTCAGTTAACCCATGTTTGGCAAATGTTGTTGCAAAACTGTTAATATTTTTCCCTTCTACAAAAACTGAATTCTAATTAAGGTTGCATCACCTGAGGATGCACCTGCAACGGTGCGAAACCAGTAGTGGTCCATAAAAGGAATACAAAATAGCTAAATGGATTCCACATTCAAGTGAATCCCATTCATTCATAAGACCTTCTTAGCGAAAAACGGTTCTGAAGATTCTTAAATATTAACAATATAAAAAAATCTCAAAGCACGACCGTTAATATATAAAAATGGAACTCGTTAAACTTCGGTTACATTATAAGTCTATTCTAAAAGCCGTAAATTCAACTAAATAGCTAGGTATTACAATTACGAACAACTTAAATTGGAAGGAACACATAGATAATGTTGTGGGGAAGGCTAAAATAACGACTGCGTTTTATTGGCAGGACACTTAGAAAACGTAACAGACCTACTAAGGAGACTGTCTACATTACGCTTATCCGTCCTCTTTTAGAATACTGCTGCGTGGTGTGGGATTCTTATCAGATACGACTGATGGAGTACATCGAAAAAGTTCAGAGAAAGGCAGCACGTTTTGTATCACCGCGAAAAATGGGAGATAGTGTCACAGAAATGATACAGGATTTGGGCTGCACATCATTAAAAGAAAGGCGTTTTTCGTTGCAGTGGAATCTTCTGACGAAATTCCAATCACCATCTTTCTCCTCCAAATGCGAAAACATTTTGTTGAGACCGACCTACATAGGGAGGAACGATCACCACGATAAAATAAGGGAAATCAGAGCTCATACGGAAAGATATAGGTGTTCATTCTTTCCGCGCGCTATACGAGATTGGAATAATAGAGAATTGTGCAGGTGGTTCGATGAACCCTGTACCAGGCACTTAAATGTGATTTGCAGAGTTTTCATGTAGATGTAGCTGTAGAAAACAAGTAGGGGCAGAGAGTCTTCTACTGATTTTATGTGTGAACATTCACGATTTGACGAGCCTTTTAACCGAGCGACGTGGCGCAGTTGTTAACACGCTGCACTCACATTCGGAAGGATGACGGTTCAAAACCGCATCCGACCATCCTGATTTAGGTTTTCTGTCGTTTCCCTACATCGCTTCAGGCATATGCCGGGATGGTTCATTTTCAAGGGCACGCCCGACTTCCATTCCCATCCTCCCCTAACCCAATGGCACCGATGACCTTGCTTTTTGGTCCCCTCCCCCTAAATCGACCAGCCAACCAGACTTTTAATAATGGCACAGAGAAGAAGCACTGGATAGGCTTTTATGGAAGAGAACGATCCAGCAAAGCAACGCCGACCCCACATGACATGGGAAAAGGCTGATATGATGATGATGACACTTAATAGTAATGTTCTTGTAATTAACACTTTACTTGGGTTCCATTTAGAGTGGAAGAATTACCTAAGGATGGTTACTTGTCGCCTGAAGAAGGTTATCGTGTAGCTGCCGTAATATTATATTGCGACCAAGACTAAAAGTTTTAATAAATATCTCACAACGTTAACTCATACCTGTATGCACTTTAGGATAGGTCGGCGTTGTGCTTGTCTGTAAAAATTATGTTTCTACACTTAGTACGCAAGTGTCGGCCTTAATATGCCCATTGCAGTCAGAAGAGTTTGTAATTAGTGGACAGTGCAAACTCCCCACAACATACAGCGTCGTTCTGTTCACCCACATACTTGTATGTGTGCCAGTGTCAACTCAACACTGCACAAGAAACTGGACGTTAACAAATGGCCACAAGGAGACGTAGGCGGACATATCGTGCTGTGGTTGCAATATGTCCAAAGCCCGTTCGTCTTCGCCTACGACCTTCTTCTGACCACTATCTCTAAATGCGTATCGTTCTGCAGCACCACGCTTTTCAACTGTCACGCAATAAAACCACATCTGACTGTCCAAGATATGCTCACGCCGATACTACTTCTCTGGCAGTCGTTTGACAGCTCGTCACTGATCGGAAGAAGTTGTTCCAGAATGTAAGTTGTTTCTCTGAATCTCGCCTGATGTCAACTTATCAATGACGTCGGGAAGTTCGATTCGCTTTCCATGGACGATCGTATTCTACACTGCTACACAGAAAAAGTGAGGCACTCATAAGACATGGTCTGATGTCAATGCCAGTTCTTACACGTATAAACCATAGGCGGTTACGTAAACGATTGAAACTGCGGTGCTCTGTGTCTGGTAGGACGGTCACCATGGTTCATTACCGCAGTTTTTGTATAAGGTATAAGAATATATACTGTATGTGGTGTTAACAGCGCCAGGTGTAATCACTGAGAACGACATACAGACGCAGCGTCCTCATCTGAGACACCCTGACAGTGCTCTGAAGTGTCCCCATTGTGCCTCTTCAACTGGCTGGCTTGTCGAATGTCCAGTGTTGTGGAGCATTCGACCGCGACACTAGCCCAAATGGCAGACAACTCATCGTCAAGGTTCCAGCAGACAACGTCTAACCACCGCAAGGAAGGAACGAATTGTTATGCACCAGGCACATCTTAACTCCTTCACATGTGCGTCTGCCATCCCAGAACCAGCTAATGGACTCCGTCCAACATTATGTGTCATCCTTCACCATCGGTCGGAGACTAAACAGCTGCTGAACTAGGGAATCACCGTTCAGTGAGTAGACTGCCGTTAATACCACGATACGAATGGCTTCTTTTGGAGTGGTGTCGCACCCGCAAAGCGTGGACTGTTGAAAATGACGCAGTGATCAGCGATGAATCTCGGTTGTGTACTGCCCCGGTTGACTATCGTCTAAGGTATGGCGGCGACTTAGTGAGGGGTCCCATTTTTCCATTGTTTTGGAGAAGCACAATAGTGTGACACATGTTGCCATGGTGTGGAGAGCCAAGGTCATTGCTGGTAGTGATTGAGGGAGTTCTGAGAGCACAACGGTGCGTCACGGACATTGTGCTGGTTTTCAAGATGATATAACTTGTCCACAAATGACAAGTGTCTCTATGATCTATGTACGTAATGCTGAGGTGCTGCCATGGTCAGTAATATCCTCAGATATGTCCCGATAGAACTTGTTTGGGTCCATATCGACATCAATTCAGTTCCAGCGGCAGTGTCCAGGACACCAAGGGTCAGTTACAAACAGTTCTCAGCCAGTTTGATCTGAAGAGAATGCAACGCTTTTATGACGCCCTTCGCAACCGAATCAGTGCTTGTATCCAGGACAGACGGGGTGCAATGTCATACTGACAAACTAGCTCATACTGCCAAGATTTTCGTAAACATTGAAATAACACCATAGGAATATTACAGTAAATCACACAACTAATGTACGCTACCATTTTCTTCAAAGATGATTTATGCCTTAGCCTAAAAATGACAAATCCATACTGCATATTACCGAGAAAACTTAATTTCCTGCGGAATCGTAAGGGTTGGACTATTTCAATAACTCTTGTGCAGACTTTCACATCTGCAGAATTTTTGACGTGAGCGTGTGTGGTATATGTGGCTGAAGCTATCTACACTCGCTGGTTGCCATATTTCTAGCAGCGCAGAAAATGTCCATATCCATTAGCTAAATGGATATGGCGTTTTTGATTTGCGGATTTCTCTGCCGCTAAAAGCAGGTTTTATTTAGAGCTCACTGCTATAATTTTTGCAGCTGGATGGTATAAAGAGATAAAAGAATTTCCCTCGCTTCCCCCCCCCCCCCCCCCCCCCCCGCCGGGCCACCGCTCCTTTCTCTCTCTCTCTCTCTCTCTCTCTCTCTCTCTCTCTCTGTGTGTGTGTGTGTGTTTCTTCTCATTGACAAAATATTAAGATTCTAAATGAGTCCAGATAATGAAAACTACCTGTTTTATTTTCGAATTATTTTATCCGTGCTGTATACAAACAACTGTGTGATGATGAGTGCTAGTTTTACGTATGGAAGCAGGAAGCTATTCCCATCTTAGATGATTTAATTTTACTGATCTCTATGGCTTACTGCAATTAATCATTTGCATACAGTAAACATCGAACTGTGATCTATATAGACGCATTAGAAATTCTATGTCGGTATGGGACGAAACAAGCGAATAAGCTCACCTCTTATCAGTTTTCATGTAACAAGAATTACTGAATGATGAACTTCTTTGGATAATTATTTCAGAATGTTTGTTATCGCTTCATATATCCTATGCAGATTGATTCGCAGTAGCTTCATACACATCTTAAAACAATATGACGTAATAGGGATATAGCTGGAGCATAGTCAGTTGAAGAGCACTGTAAGTTGCTCGGCTGGGTAACACCTTTAAGCTGTTGTTTGCTGTCGTATTGTATTGGAATCAGAATATGTACAGATAAAATTACCGCAACACTTACTCCAGACGTACGCGTGTCACTGTAATAACTTCCATAATCATGTGTATATATGACACGTCTACTCTCAATCTACTACTGACACTCTTCATTATGTCTGCTCAGTGAACGTAGTTTGCTGGAAAGGAACCTTAAAATTAGTTTACGATTAGCACTCGATTTGTTGTATGAATAGTCTTTTGCCCATCAGTGATGTGTCATTTTGCTATGGTGTCACGGACGTGGGTTCTGCACGGTTGCGTTTGGTTGCCATCTAGGTGTGACTGAGAAAACAATATCTAACATTCATCAGATGTGTACTTAAGGTACATCAGGAGATGGAAATGGAATTCATAACATCGATCATGTAATTTTGAAAGAGGTTACAAAACTACACTGCAGAGCAAGGTTCTTTTAATTGTCATTACTAATCACATACGTCTGCGTTTCCACAATCCACAGTAACGAATTGCCAAGATAAATTTTATCTACGAAATGGACTCCAACTTTTAATCATCAATCTGCGTTTCGTTGCATTTACTAATACGTTCTCTCACTGTACTGTCACGACAGATGCTACAAAATCTCATAATAATTTGTTTTTCGTGACACCGTCCATGAGCTTACCAGTGCAATTTTCGACAGTAATTGTGATTGCTTCCTCGTTAATTTACGTGTACAAAGTATAGCAACTATCATTCTGCAATTTTCAGTTCGCTTCTCAATCCAGAATGTTGTATTAAACATTTTTCATCCAATATTCATGTTGCTAGTGGCTGTCGCCAACATCGAAAATTGCGCTGCGAAGCAACTTGCGTAGAAAGCCTAACTCTTTCCTCCAACATTCGCAGAGCTGACTGGCCAGCTCCAAGTTTTTGTCTTCCATTCGCATAGCAAATTAGACAGGAACCTCACATTAAGCGTCTTTACGTGCTCTGACTTCGAAATCAGGAAGGGAAAATTTTTTCAAATTGTATTCACTCAGCGAAAACTTTCCGGCCTTAGTTGCAACGTCCCTATTCGTCTGTTATCGACCAGTGAGGCTATATCGCACCACAACTAAAGTGCGTTGAAAATCGGATTAAATTAGTATCTTTAGAAAGAGAGACGAAAGGGGCAAGGAAGCGTATTACTTATTCTTCTTTGCCTTTTGCGCCTGGGTATTTATCTCATCTGCTCAAGTCCTGTCACGTCAGCCGAATCGAACGATGTCGGAACAATTACAGCGGCAGACTTAAAGTAACTGATGACTGCAGCGATAGGAAGGTATCTGGCAACAAACAATCCTGTAGGAGGAACGTCCGTAACTGAGCATTATACCAGAGGCTGAAAATACCGCTACAGTTGTAAAGTCCCTTTATTATCACACGACCGGTTTTGGGCTTTTATACACCCATCTTCAGGTGTCGTAACTTGGTGCTGTGACCTCCGAGCGTCGTAGTGGACATACGAGCGCAGAACAGGGAGTTTTGCGCTCGTAGGTAGCTCACCGCGCCTCGTACACGTCCACCTCGGCACTCGTGGATCACAGCACCAAATGTAGTGGTATTTTCAACCTCTGATACCTGGTAACATTAAGAAGGTAACTGATAAACTACAGACTCGTCTATTGCGATTACAGGTGATACGACATCATTAGATTCCGCTGATGGCCGACATCAACTGATTGTTTTTAATTTCTACGATATCAAGTATATCGTCTTACTTCAACCATCTGTATATGCCAACATAATCAACGGCTCTTGATAGTCAACGGAATTCCAATGCATTATATCCATTTTTTGTAGTTGAAGATCTGATTGTCCGAAGATTATCATACAGAGCCCAAATAGTGGGTAAATAGAGCAAAGTAAAGAAATAAGCACAGAAAAGTGAGTGAATCATTGTTTAACAAACAAGTCTCCACATAGCTGTGTAACTATTGCGAGATACATCTACTTGGTTCTGCTACAGTAGTTAGGTCTCTAAAAACTTTAATTCCATCCATTTCCTTCCATTACCAAAGTAGATATCCCTTTTTGCCCCAGGAAGTATCTTACAAATCCATACATAATATTATGAAAATGTCTTTGTTTGTGTGATAAGAAGTAAATCATGGAAAACAGTGGATATTAAAGGTTATACTGTTTTATTCAAATAATTCAAAGCTTTTATAGAAAAACACAACTAAAAGCTAAAAGGACAAGCAAGCAACAAAACGGAAGCGATGGTTAACCGCGGTAAGTATAAGTTATCCTCACATTTGTCGAACATGTAATAGATTACTGCCAAATTAACTGCTATCTGCTCAGATAGCTGACCTACGATAACGCTGAACTTCTCAGCATTCCCGGCTGATGCTATCACTATTAGCACAACTGTGCGAGTGGATAACAGGTGCTGGCTACTCTTAAGAAAATTCACACTCATACCGATCACGCACAGTAGATTAAATGATACGAAAAGGATATGGGAAGGACACAGGTGTACAAATATCAATACAAATATTGAGAATAAAGACGACGCGCATCCTTCCGAGGGGCAAGTACCCTTCACAAACAGATGACAAGTTGCACGTAAGACAGAAGCGACTTACAATAGGAGAAAAATACGTGAGAAGGGTCTGACAGATTCGATTCAATGAAATAAAAATGTTTGGTTATGAACTGTAGATAAAAACTATAGAAACTGCAAAAAGGTGGGAATTTAAAGAGATAGGACCTGGATAAACTGACTAAACCAGAGGTTGTGCAGAGTTTCAGGGAGAGCATAAGGGAACAATTGACAAGAATGGGGGAAAGAAATACAATAGAAGAAGAATGGGTAGCTTTGCGGGATGAAGTAGTGAAGGCAGCAGAGGATCAAGTAGATAAAAAGACGAGGGCTAGTAGAAATCCTTGCGTGACAGAAGAAATACTGAATTTAAATGATGAAAGGAGAAAATATAAAAATGCAGTAAATGAAGCAGGCAAAAAGGAATACAAACGTCTCAAAAATGAGATAGACAGGAAGTGCAAGATGGCTAAGCAGGCATGGCTAGAGGACAAATGTAAGGATGTAGAGGCTTATCTCACTAGAGGTAAGATAGATACTGCCAACAGGAAAATTAAAGAGACCTTCGGAGAAAAGAGAACCACTTGTATGATTATCAAGAGATCAGATGGCAACCCAGTTCTAAGCAAAGAAGGGAAAGCAGAAAGGTGGAAGGAGTATATAGACGGACTATACAAGGGCGATGTACTTGAGGACAATGTTATAGAAAGGGAAGAGGATGTAGATGAAGATGAATTGGGAGCTATGATACTGCGTGAAGCGTTTGATAGTGCACTGAAAGTGCTAAGTCGAAACAGGGCCCTAGGAATAGACAACATTCCATTAGAACTACTGACAGCCTTGGGAGAGCCAGTCCTGACAAAACTCTACCATCTGGTGAGCAAAATGTATGAGACAGGCGAAACAGCCTCAGACTACAAGAAGGATATAATAATTCCAATCCCAAAGAAAGCAGGTGTTGACAGATGTGAAAATTACCGAACTATCAGTTTAATACGTCACGGCTGGAAAATACTAACACGAATTCTTCACAGAGGAATGGAAATACTGGTAGAAGCCGACTTCGTGGGCAGATCAGTTTCGATTCCGTAGAAATATGGGAACACGTGAGGCAATACTGACCCTACGACTTATGTTAGAAGCTAGATTAAGAAAACGCAAACCTACAATTCTAGCATTTGTAGATTTGAAGAAAGCTTTCGACAATGTTGACTGGAATACTCTCTTTCAAATTCTGAAGGTGGCAGGGGTAAAATACAGGGAGCGAAAGGCTATATACAATTTGTACAGAAACCAGACGGCAGTTATAAGAGTCGAGGGACATGAAAGGGAAGCAGTGGTTTGGAAGGGAGTGAGACAGGGTTGTAGCCTCTCCCCGATGTTATTCAATCTGTATATTCAGCAAGCATTAAAGGAAACAAAAGAAATATTTGGAGTAGCTATTGAATTCCATGGAGAAGAAATAAAAACTTTGAGGTTTGCCGATGACATCGTAATTCTATCAGAGACAGCAAAGGACTTGGAAGAGCAGTTGAACGGAATTGGCAGTGTCTTGAAAGATATAAAACGATCATCAACAAAAGCAAAACGACGATAATGGAATGTAGTCGAATTAAGTCGGGTGATGCTGAGGGAATTAGATTAGGAAAAGAGACGCTTAAAGTAGTAAAGGAGTTTTGCTATTTGGGGAGCAAAATAACTGTGATGGCCGAAGTAGAAAGGATATAAAATGTAGACTGGCAATGGCAAGGAAAGCGTTTCTGAAGAAGAGAAATTTGTTAACATCGAGTCTAGATTTAAGTGTCAGCTAGTCGTTTCTGAAAGTATTTGTATGGAGTGTAGCCATGTACGGAAGTGAAACATGGACGATAAATAGTTTGGACAAGAAGAGAATAGAAGCGTTCGAAATGTGGTGCTACAGAAGATTGCTGAAGATTATATGGGTAGATCACATAACTAATGAGGAGGTATTGGTTCAAATGCCTCTGAGCACTATGGGACTTAACATCTGAGGTCATCAGTTCCCTAGAACTTGGAACTACTTAAACCTAACTAACCTAAGACCAACCCCCCCCCCCCCCCTTCCATGCCCGAGGCAGGATTCGAACCTGCGACCGTAAGGGATCACCAATTTAGTATTGGAGGGCAGCGTGGAGGGTAAAAATCGTAGAGGGAGACCAAGAGATGAATACGCTAAGCAGATTCAGAAGGATGTAGGCTGCAGTAGGTACTGGGAGATGAAGAAGCTTGCACAGGATAGAGTAGCATGGAGAGCTGCATCAAACCAGTCTCAGGACTGAAGACCACAACAACAGCAACATCCGTTTACATATTGTATTACCCTTCCAATTTCCTCATACACTTTCTCTATCTCTTCATATTCACCTTGCGACTTCGGCATGTATACCTGAACTACCGTTGTCGGTGTTGGTTTGCTGTCCATTCTGATAAGAACAACCCTGTCACTGAACTCTTCACAGTAACACATTCTCTGCCCTCCCTTCCTAATCATAATGAATCTTTTCTGCTACTGTTGATATTACCCTATGCTCATCTGACCATAAATCCTTGTCTTCTTTCCACTTCACTTCACTGACCCCCACTATATCTAGATTGAGTCTTTGCATTTCCCTTTTCAGATTTTCTAGTTTCCCTACCACGTTCAAGTTTCTGACATTCCACGCCCCGACTCGTAGAACGTTATCTCGTTGATTATTCATTCTTTTTCTCATGGTAACCTCCCCTATGGCGATCTCCTAATGGAGATCCGATTGGGGGAGTATTCCGGAATCTTTTGCCAATGGAGAGATCATCATGAGACTTCTTCAGTTACAGGCCACATGTCCTGTGGGTACAGGTTACGTGTCTTTAATGCAGTGGCTTTCATTGCCTTCTGCATCCTCAAGCCGTTGATCATTGCTGGATCTTCCGCCTTTTTAGGGGCAGTTTCCCACCCGACGACAATATAGTGCCCTGAACCTCTGTTCGCTGCTCCGCTCTCTTTGACAAGGGAGTTGGCAGAATGAGGGGTGACGTCTTGTGGCGGAAGTCTTAGTAATTATGAATCAAAATTTAAGCAGCGGCGGGATTCTATCACGGGGCCGATAATGTTTTTATTATAAATCAAAGACACTATCCCTAGACCACGGGTCCTGTAAAGTTAGTCGTCTATACTGTATAAAACGCATACTGGTATAGTCGTGCGGTATCTGTATCGTGTAAGTAAAAAATCAGTCCTTCCGACGCGAAAAAGTATTGTTAGATAAAGCTTGTCTAGCACTTTCCATAAATTTGTTTCGGAAAATTAAATAAATTCGTTATAGTCTGCTGATTGGTCAACTAGCTAATACGAGGTCAGCTGAAACGTTCAATGGCCATAATTCGTCTCAGCCAATAAGAGAAGAGCGCCCTCCTGCATTGTAGACCCCGAAGTTTCATTGTGCCTTCTAAATTATCTAAAAGATAAAGCTTAGTTGTTGTACAGTAAGAATGTGGCTCCAGTGATTCTAAAAATTTCGGTAACATGTTCAATAATGCATTTTATGAAGGAACCGTGTGACAGAGAGCAGTATTAAGTGGACGTGATAAGTAATATACTTTTCGGATAACTTTTCTTATTGTTAGCTAAAATGAAAGTTGGATTTTTTTCCACGTGTAATTACACAGCATGGAAGTATATTTAGAGCTTGCTCAGAGACAGTGACTCGATAATGTTTGAGGTACAGTGTATTATTTTCCCGTGACTAATCCTTGAATGCTGTGTGAACTTTTGATTGCTAGTAAGCTTTCTCGTCATCTCCCTCGTTGGTGCGATATGAATACAGAGCGTGTTTCGTACGATGGAGAGAAGAGGAACTGAAGAGGGTAACGGAGATGGCGAGATTGAGGGGTTTGGCGATATAGATGCGAGAGACGGAAGACGATGAAGAAGAAGAAGAAGACGAAGAAGTTTCGAATAATGAAATAATAAACATTAACTTTTGTGCGATGTTCATCGTCATACCGATGAATGCCCCCATACTGCCAAGTTCATTCTAAATTTGACTCGATTTTACTATCACTGTACTGACGTGACACACACTCTCAACCCTTGAAGTTCGCTTTCGTTTCGTCTTTCGCTTCTGGCTGCTCCAGGTTTTACTTTCTCAGGCAATATCTTTGCATGTCAGAGATCGACTTCGATGCCACGTGTAGAAGATTTTCTTACTTTGCTCAATATCCGATACATAATATGCATAGTACCAAATGTTTTAAGTTTCTCCCCGTTGCTTCGTCAGTTGAAGAAAAAAATAAAGCATCAAATTATTAGGAGTTATTTTGAAAACTTGTGTTTTTGTGGGTATACGGTGGCCGATTACTTATGATTTAAAAGATTATCCTCATTTCGGCTGTGGCTTGGACTGGATAGTGGTTCCCGCATCCACCTGTCCTCCGAGTGGGAAACTGCTGCTAAAGGCAGAAAATGCGGTAATTGTTAATGCATAAGGATGCAGAAGACAATGGAAACCAGTGCACTGAAGACACACAACGCGTTCGTACCGGAAGTGGGACCTATAATTGAGGGGCTAACGTGTCAGAACAAATCAAGCTAGTCAGAAAACGGACAACCCAAAAATGAAAACTCAACCTGTCATCGTTTTATATAAGTAGTGTTCAAAAGAGAAGGTAGTAAACGTCATAACAACCCAACCAGTTGAAATTTACATATGTCACTGTGGAATAATGTAGTGTGACATCTAGGGACGCGAATGTAGTTTCATCACCCCCTAAAGAATTCAGAGCTGTGTCCTCACCAGGCAAGGCGATACTCTGCGCCTTTTTCGACATCAGAGGTCCGATACTCGTCAAATTGCTCGAGCACAAAAAATTACTAACGGGGGCGCGTAGAATGACACACTCCGCAGCCTACTCAAGTCCACCAAGAGCTAACAGCCCGCTCTGCCCAAGGAGGAAGCGATTCCGCTCCACGATAACGATCATATCCACATGTCTCCAAGGTCAAACAAAGTGTCAAAGTGTAACGGACAAGTTCAAGTGGAGGCAGCTTGAACATTTACCCTATAGCATTGCCCTGTAACTTCTGTGTGCTTTGTCAGCTAAAAAAAAAAAAAAAAAAGAGAGAGAGAGAGAGAGAAGAAAAGAAAAGAAAAGAAAAAAAAGGAAAACAAAACCTCAAAGGAAAACGCTTCAATTCGGACGACGAACTGAGACACGGTGGGGGACCGGCTCCATTCACAGCCACAGGAATTTTCGGGAGTCCAACGGTCTTGAAATAGTGGGATGGTTGTGCTCAGGCCTCTGGTGAGTGCTTCTGAACGAAGACTTGATGTACACCAACAGTGTTGTTTCGTACCAATTATTTTGAACACCACTCATACTGCACTTGTTAAGTTAGTAGTTACAGGAAGCACCAGCTGGTAAATACAGACCAGTCCTCCTTGCTGCGTTATGAGTCTTACGAAATATTCTGTTTAATCGAATGCAATGTTTCGTTCTCTAAGGCTGGATCGCATGCAACGAAAGAAGACCCATACAAGACGTAGGCGCAAAAGCGATGGCTTCAGCGGTAGGAATTGATTTGTGGTGAGCAGGTGAGCGTGCTTGCGGCCTTACGGCGCCGTCTTTATGGCTGCAATTCATTCCGAGGCAGCTCTTCGTGCAGCTGGCTCGTTCCGTAAATCATTGCGGCGCTCGTGGAACCGTGGCAATGGAAAGTAACAGAAACACGAAGCCTGAGACTGCTGCCTAAGATTTATGCTTCCTACCACAAGTAGGCTTCCGAAGCTCTGATTAAATCGTCTAGAGCTTTGACCATTATCTAAATTAAACTCGGAAGGAAAGCGATACTGTGATTCACAATGAAATTGTTCTCTGAGCGAAAACGTTAAGCGTTATTGAGTTTTCTCATGTTGAGAAATCAGAAGACCGATATGTGTTACGTGGTAAAAATCTTCCAAAGACAAGGTTAACTAAATATTTCTTTATTTATAACAACCGGAATCGACAGACATTGCTGTCGTCTTCAGAAGACACACCAGGAGATGACAGCAAAGTCTGTCGAAATCAAGAAAGGAATATTTATGCTATCATATTACCATAAGCATTATATCGAAAGAATAGAAAATGGAAAAAGAAGTTTTATCACCTCAAATGACTCACCAGATTTACTTCGAACAGTAACTGTGCTATCCGTACAAGAAAAAAATGATTACTGCTCCAAAAAACCGCTTAATTCAAATATAATAAAATTGAGAGCCACGTTTACTTTTTCGTTGTTATGTCTTGGTGTAGTTTCTTGGTGAACTTTACTAAGCAGTGTCACAAGGGCATCGCATAGAAGGTGTGTTCAAGTCTTCATACGCCTGAAAGCACATCACACACTGTTCGTCATTTCCGTAGCGTAAAATTCGGCTCACAGTGCGTCTTCTAAGTCTTTCCGTCAAATGCGCGGCACAGTGAGACTTTGACAGTCGATCAAGAATGACTACATCACAACATAGTAAATGTCTACGTTGAAGGAATCTACCAACTTATGAAATCAACCAACAGTTGCCAGCAGAGTTGCTCTCCCAGACAAAATCTGTGTCAGATTCTCAGAGCAATTTGTCTGTGTGACATTCGCCCATGCAGTCGGTGTACCGACCACGATACTTTGCAGAACGAGCTGTCTGAAGGATTGGAACAGTTGCGGATACAGCAACAGTACAAGGTAACCGGAGTGAACAGAGACATTTTCCCAATCACTTATGGGACCATTATACATGAAGACCATGAACTAGATCAGATATCCTCTCAACAAAGTTTAGAACCCAATGAAGCTTCAAATTAAATAAAGAAATACGGATTAAATCTTTCACTCTGCGGCGGTGTGTGCACAGTTCTGAGCCTACCTGAAAGATTAAAACTGAATGCCAAATTGGGGCTCCAAACCGTATTCTCACCCTTCGCTAGCAATAATCTCCGACTGAACTTTGCTATTTCCTATTTGTGTGTCATTCTTCCCTGATTTATCAGAAGATTTCTGTATACTTTGCTAGACATAATGGAGAAATGAGTTTTCAGAATGAATCCTTCACTCTTGAATAGAGTTCGCTGACTTGGGAGTTCATAACTCCTTGTTGGACGACTCAAGACGCTCCATCACAGCATCAATTATTCTACTATTCTACTATTGCTTTACAACTTCATAGAAGGCGATGCAGATCGTAACCAACACCTAATTAATAACCTGTAGGTCCACAGTTTTAATGCAACAGGACAGTGATTCAGCATGGCATACATTCGACAAGTCCTTGGTATGCTTCCGGAGATATACGGTACTAAATATGTTCGCAGACCTCACGCAGTTCTCGTAAGCTATGCGCCAATGATTTGTGGGGTCGGAGCTGTCGTCCTATAACATCCCACATAGGGCTCACATCAGGCAAATTTGGTGGCCAAACACTTCTTCGTCAGCTTCTTCTGACACTAACAGTTCTCCCGCTAGATGATCTCGTCAGGGAAGATATTAGACATGAAGGAAACCATACTGGCCGGAATAAAGTTCATGGAGCCTTCGATTACTGTCACAGGTCCTACGTAAGCACAGGTGGATACTATAATACTGGTCCTACCGGATTGCATCACACTGGACTCGCATTCGGGAGAACGACGGTTCAAACCCGCGTACAGCCATCCTGATTTAGGTTTTCCGTGATTTCCCTATATCGCGTCAGGCAAATGCCGGGATGATTCCTTTGAAAAGGGCACGGCCGAATTCCTTCCTCATCCTTACCTAATCCGATGGGACCGATGACCTCGCTGTTTGGTCCCCTGCCCCCAAACTAACCAACCAACAAACCGGCTTGCGTGCTTGGCGTGATGCATGTTTCGAACAGCACTTTGCCTCGGTGAACGGTTATCCCTACAACACCATCGACCTGGCGTAACAAGATACGAGATCCTTCAGAGCTGACGACACGTTCCCATTGGTCAGTGGTCCACCGCAGTCTTAACTGACGAAGCTGTAGCGTCAACATGGGAAGACGCAGCATTTGTCTGCTGCAGAGCTGTATGTTCAGTAGTATGCGCTGAACGATGTGCTCCGGAACACTTGTGCCTGCACATTGTACTCTGTCCTTAGATCTGCCACAGGTCACAGCCTACGCTGCTCTACAAAGCGGACGAGATTCTGACCCAGACTATGTGGTGAGGCGTAGATTTCTGACACACTATGGTTTCGGCATCCTTCAACCGCTTTCCATACAATCTTCGTACATCCATTGTTAAAATGGAGGACAGTGGGACGTCAACTGGTATAAATTTACATTAAAAATGAAGAAATTCCTCCAGCTGTATTTAAGGTGTCGCTTTTCCCTTGGCAACTAGTTGCAACAACGTCATCTTCAGGCCCATACACTTGCTGACGTCAACTGCGTGCGGCTGATACTAGAAGTCAGTGGTGAGATATGAACGTGCTTACTAACCACCTTCGGTTCTAGGCGCTACAGTTTGGAAACGCGCGACCGCTACGGTCGCAGGTTCGAATCCTGCCTCGGGCATGGATGTGTGTGATGTCCTTACGTTAGTTAGGTTTAAGTAGTTCTAAGTTATAGGGGACCGATGACCTCAGAATTTAAGTCCCATAGTGCTCAGAGCCATTTTTTACTGTCTTCCACACGGAGCACGTCCATATCTCACACCTTAAATACAGCTGGAGGAATTTCTTCATATGTAATATAAACTTCCCATACACGTTCACGGCAGCGTACCCGAACGCGGACCAGGCCAATCGTCTACGAGATGCTTTTGTCTTTCATTAATGTCACTAGATTTCGGCCCGTATAGTTGTAACTAGTGTTTGTTCTTGTGGTGATTGCATTCTGAACTGCTACTTTCCTATTCTTTTCTTGGCGTGTGTCTGTGTTGTGATACTGCACAATGCAAGTACTGTGATTAGTTAAACGCTATCTGCTTAAAGAAATCGCCAAATCAATCTGAAACTGTATAACTTTTTTAAATTAACTTCTGCCAAAAATAATTAGAGAACACCTAAAACTATGTACTAAAGAAGCTGTCCTGTGCAATGCTGTATTGTTCAGTGCAGCGAAGTTTGCTACAAAGCTTGAAGTCACAGTGCGTGACTTGCAAAAATTCTACATAACATTACAATTCGAATGTTGAAAGAAGAAATGTCCAAAACGCCTCTATAAAAATGCATTATAGTTTTATGTACGCCAAATAACTAAATCAAATACCAAGCGTTAAATGATGCATACACGAATTTAAGGCTGCACTGTAAGAAAACACTGTCTGAAAAAGTAAATGAGATCCGTACTAAACTTTACCTATACTGAACCTGATAACAATTTTGAAATGCAACGTATGACTGTGAGTGTTTCTGTTGTTTCCAAATTGATCTTAAGTTGACGCTTAAAAACTTTCATGACTTACCTTTGGCAACAGACACGCGGCACTGCTCTAAAGTGCTAAAGCTGAAAGTACAGCGCAGCAGCAAACTAGCTGAAGACAAGAAAGCGCTGCGCGTGTGCAAAGCAAGGTCGCGCAGCTTTCGTAAGTACTGTGTTCCGCGTAGTAGAATGCGGCGACATATAATTAGAAAATAAAACTTTCGTGGGGAGACGGTGATAGAAATTCGACTTACTGAATGACTGAAACGAAACTAGTATTCAGAAACTATATCGTGACACCCATTTCATATCACTTACAATCATATTTATAAAAACTGGTTCTTATTAAAAATACTTCTCTGCCATGAATTTAGTTACTGGTACGGTAAAGAGTGGTACATCTACAACTGAGTGCAAGCCATGTGAACAGATCATTTTACTCGACAGTCAAACTAACAATTCGGAACCAATAAAGAGAAAATTGCTAAGTATTGTCTTCCTCAGACCCATGTAAATTACACGTGAGCAACCAACGCAGCGACATTACCTGAAAAATTGTCACACTTCTGAAATCAATCTTCACGACATCGTAGTTCCAAAATTCAACAAAAATGGTTCAAATGGCTCTGAGCACTATGGGACTTAAAACATCTGAGGTCATCAGTCCCAAGGAACTTGAACTACTTAAACCTAACTAACCTAAGGACATCACAAACATCCATGCCCGAGACAGGATTCAAACCTGCGACAGTAGCAGTCGCGCGGTTCCAGACTGAAGCGCCTAGAACCGCTCGGTCACACCGGCAGGCCAAAATTCAACATCTTCTGCATTTGTATCTCTGTGCTCTGCTGGCTACTTCCAGACCACTCAGCAGATAACCAACACCCGACTCCTTCACTCACTTCTCACAGAGTACTACTGGCAATAATGCTACTGACAACCAAAGATTACATTGGCTTGTACTCAGAACCTCTGTGGCGCAACATGTCAACTATTGGAGACTTCTGCTTGAAAAATATCGATAAGAAAATATGAAGTATGATACATCGAATAAAAAGAGGGTTCACATTACTTTCATTGATGACCAAAAATAGGATGGTAACCTCACATCGTCACTAGAATGATTCCACTTTCTCTGATCTATTTATATACTTTCCTTGCCGCGTCATGTGACCGCAACGCTACAGCGCGACGCTGAATCTCTGTACCTTGCTGGAGTAGCTCTCCTGGAAGGAAGGATAGCTTGAGAAATGACTGACTCACTGCCCAGCAGTTCATTTCTAGGATGGACGATTCAGTTTGTACTGGATTGTGCACTGTTTTGGAACTTTCAGGAGTGTAGCAAGTTGCCCAGTAGAACTTACATGTAGTTCGCAAAGTAGGAGAAAGGAAATGACGGAATTGCAGCTTTGAGATAGTCGTGACTCGTTCTTTGATCGCTCAGCCGCAAAGAGCATCACTCGCGAAAGTCGCTGATCCAGGTCCGAGTCCTGTCCGGCACTTGTCAAGAACGTTTCGCATTCAAGTTGCCTTGGCCGATGTTAGAGAGGTCGTAGACCGTTATATGTCAGGGGTAAACAGGCAGATGAATAAATAGATTACTCCGCGAAGACAACCAGAAAAGAGAAAGATGTAGGTAGGCCCGTGATGAGGCAGCCTTGACGGCCGTACGCTCGACTGGGATGGGAGGCCTTATCGCAGCACTCGGCCCGGCGCTGCGTGCGTACCCCGACCCAGTTATTAAGCAGTGTCTCTGATAAGGCGCGCGGTGACAACGCCCGAAAGAGGTTTCCCCTGCACAGGCGGGGCCCTGCCCCCACCCACTCACAGGCCAACACATCGCTGAGAGCGCCTCTTCCCCCACTGCAGCAGGTACGTGCCGACTGAACGTCACTTTGCTGCCATCCGCTTGACGTGGCTGAAAGCGTTACTTGCCTTTATGGAGGCGCCAGCTGTTAACGATCAATACACTTGTATACTGTGAAACTGGGTTTTCTCTTTTGTTGCTAGTCAGTTGTCAGGGTGAACATTACTGCAAAGGGCATTTGATTCTAAAGCATTGTGTCAGGGTGAAAAACACTAAATAAATTGCTTTTCTCTCTTAACAACATGTGGGCAGGGTGGTTTCTTCCTTGGCTCGGGTATGAGGTAGAATGAAACAGCATTTTTACATAAGGTAACTTTTATTGAAGATTTGTGCAACTGTTTCCTTACTGGATGTTCTGGCTGGGTGAGCGGCAGCTGTGTCGTTTGCGAAGCCTTCTGCTGCGGCAGCGGCGGCGTCTGATTACGCCTGGCGGTGTGTACCTCGTGTCGCCGTCTCGCCCAGTTGACTGGAGACGCGCATCGTGCTGTGGCCCGTTTAATTATTGAGAAGGAAGTCGCGAATCGGATGGTGATACCTTGGATGTGGCGTCCCAGTGTTTCTCTTTTCTAAGCGTCTGCGTGTGTCAGTGTTGTGCGTCGGCCAGCGGAGCGGCGCGGCGCGGCGGGGGAAGGCCAATGTCTAGGACTCGAACAACGGACTCCAGCTTGCCTGTCTTCGGCTGTCCGATCTTCATCCCAGCTCACAAGTGACTGCTGATGTGAGGCCGTCTCCTTCCCGTCCTCACGAGTCACCCGGGTACGTAAAAATCAGTCTTCAAATACCTTCTAACTTCTGTCTTCTGGCGGCGAGGCTGCTGCTTGCTATTCCATTACAGCGGCAGACTTGGTGCTTCTGTGTACGATGTAGTCTCTTCCTGCATGACGGTCTTCACCACCGAAACTGAACTGAAAACTACTACTCTTGTCGG
Source organism: Schistocerca americana (assembly GCF_021461395.2). NCBI lineage: Eukaryota > Metazoa > Arthropoda > Insecta > Orthoptera > Acrididae > Schistocerca > Schistocerca americana. Next base: position 165,734,747 of record NC_060121.1, on the reverse strand, counting down.
GCCCACTGTGTCTCGCGTATTTATTCACTTCAGTTCACTGGAGGTGAACGGCTTCACGGTCATTGCCTCTTCTGTCACGTTGAAAAGCTTCTCGAAGAATCTTCTTAACGTCGGTCATTGGCTCTTGGATTGTAAGCGAGGGTATTTGATCACATGTGACAATTGAGAAACACGTGAGCCGGTCAGGCGATGCCCCAACGGCTGAAGCGACAGCGTCCACTTACGTGGGGAGGGCGATGGCTTCTCCGGAACGTGCTGACTTCATGGCCATTGGCTCTTCTGTCACTGCTGCTCTGCCCGCTGTTTGCCAGTGTGTAATTCTTCTAAACTAAACTAAGTTTTTCATTTATTTTCTAATTTCTACTTCACTTCACATTGATTTCACTAATTTATTTACCTATCTTACAGGGTGTTTCAAAAATGACCGGTATATTTGAAACGGCAATAAAAACTAAACGAGCAGCGATAGAAATACACCGTTTGTTGCAATACGCTTGGGACAACAGTACATTTTCAGGCAGACAAACTTTCGAAATTACAGTAGTTACAATTTTCAACAACATATGGCGCTGCGGTCTGAGAAACTCTATAGTACGATATTTTCCACATATCCACCATGCGTAGCAATAATATGGCGTAGTCTCTGAATGAAAATACCCGAAACCTTTGACAACGTGTCTGGCGGAATGGCTTCACATGCAGATGAGATGTACTGCTTCAGCTGTTCAAATGTTTCTGGATTCTGGCGGTACACCTGGTCTTTCAAGTGTCCCCACAGAAAGAAGTCGCAGGGGTTCATGTCTGGCGAATAGGGAGGCCAATCCGCGCTGCCTCCTGTATGTTTCGGATAGCCCAAAGCAATCACACGATCATCGAAATATTCATTCAGGAAATTAAAGACGTCGGCCGTGCGATGTGGCCGGGCACCATCTTGCATAAACCACGAGGTGTTCGCAGTGTCGTCTAAGGCAGTTTGTACCGCCACAAATTCACGAAGAATGTCCAGATAGCGTGATGCAGTAATCGTTTCGGATCTGAAAAATGGGCCAATGATTCCTTTGGAAGAAATGGCGGCCCAGACCAGTACTTTTTGAGGATGCAGGGACGATGAGACTGCAACATGGGGCTTTTCGGTTCCCCATATGCGCCAGTTCTGTTTATTGACGAATCCGTCCAGGTAAAAATAGGCTTCGTCAGTAAACCAAATGCTGCCCACATGCATATCGCCGTCATCAATCCTGTGCACTATATCGTTAGCGAATGTCTCTCGTGCAGCAATGGTAGCGGCGCTGAGGGGTTGCCGCGTTTGAATTTTGTATGGATAGAGGTGTAAGCTCTGGCGCATTAGAGGATACGTGGACGTTGGCGTCATTTGGACCGCAGCTGCAACACGGCGAACGGAAACCCGAGGCCGCTGTTGGATCACCTGCTGCACTAGCTGCGCGTTGCCCTCTGTGGTCGCCGTACGCGGTCGCCCTACCTTTCCAGCACTTTCATCCGCCACGTTCCCAGTCCGTTGAAATTATTCAAACAGATCCTTTATTGTATCGCTTTTCGGTCCTTTCGTTACATTAAACCTCCGTTGAAAACTTCGTCTTGTTGCAACAACACTGTGTTCTAGGCGGTGGAATTCCAACACCAGAAAAATCCTCTTTTCTAAGGAATAAACCATGTTGTCTACTTGCACACTTGCACGTTGTGAACAGCACACGCTTACAGCAGAAAGACGACGTACAGAATGGCGCACCCACAGACTGCGTTGTCTTCTACATCGTTCACATCACTTGCAGTGCCATCTGTTGTTGAAAATTGTAACTACTGTAATCTCAAAAGTTTGTCCGCCTGAAAATGTACTGTTGTCCCAAGCATATTGCAACAAACGGTGTATTTCTATCGCTGCTCGTTTAGCTTTTATTGCCGTTTCAAATATACCGGTCATTTTTGAAACACCCTGTAAATACCACTCAACAGCTGAGATAATTAACATACACATGACTGCCATTAGCCGCACAGTGATATGGCAACAATAGATAGTTAAAATACTAAAATAAATCAGCTCTTTTAATACTGCATCAATGACAGGACTGACTGCTGAGAATCAATATCTGGTTTCGAACACAGATCTTCTGCTTACCACGAACTATCAGTTTAACAACTGTGCTACCTCACCACCTTCTTCTGACTAAAGTTTTCATTTTGAGTGATGCTTCCACTAATGATCTCCCAGCTCTACTCTCAGAGGTTCTCCTACAAGATAGCACATTACTTACAATTGATTTACTGAGACAAAATGAATCGATTGGAGAGAAACTGGTTGTAGTTTTCGGAAATCATAGATCATTGAGAATAGAGTTTGGGACAGAACTAGATGCTTGCTCAGGGACGCTAAGGGTTTATACAATTATAAGGAAGTCGAAGAGATTTGTTATAGGTAAAGTTGTTCTCAGACCAAATACTGGCATGAAAACCGTGGTAGACATGGTGTTGTTGTAGGCTGTGTCCTTCACCTTCGTCTGACCTTTTGCCGGCCGCTGTGGCCGAACGAGTCTAGGCACTTCAGTCCGGAACCACCCTGCTGCTACGGTCGCAGGTTCGAATTCTGCCTCAGGCATGGATGTGTGATGATCTCGGATGTTAGAGCCATTTGAACCATTTTGAATCTTCTAACCGTTGAATTCACCAAGCCACTTATAAGCTGGCCTACACTTTATCTTCTGCCAATCTACCACTGAACTCATTACTTTTCATGTTAATTAATAATTGATATGATGGAATTACAATTTTCTTGATACATATGAGTCTCATCTTTTACTTACATAATGATAGAAGCTGTTAACTAGGCAGATGTGCTAACCACTACCATGCCATAGCAGTAGGTCTGACACAGTTACAAGGACTACCCCGGTCAAATTCCCACCCTAACACAAACTTCAATTCACGCCGTCAGGCCATTTTTCCCTTCTTTAATCATCATTTTTTCTGAAGTTCTGCTTAATAACTACTTCACGTGCCTAGAATATTCTTAATTTTTACCGTGGTATCAGTACACTTATGACATTCAACACTATAATGAGGGGAAATACGTAAGTGACCGAAAAAAAATTTTCAGCGGGACCTATCTGGCACCGCTTCGTGTGGATTTTTTATCCATTATCCTAATTACTTTTCTGCCATCCCTGACACATTTTTTTGTGTTGGCTGAAGAGCCACCACCGTGTTTCTATTGGAGGCCGAAATGCACGCGTTTAGCTCACGCAGGCTGGCGTGAGGAGGGAAGGACTATATGGGCTCAGCACTATGCGACTCAACTTCTGAGGTCATCAGTCGCCTAGAATTTAGAACTAATTAAACCTAACTAACCTAAGGACATCACACACATCCATGCCCGAGGCAGGATTCGAACCTGCGACCGTAGCGGTCACGCGGTTCCAGACTGAAGCGCCTGTAACCGCACGGGCACACCGGCCGGCCAAGGACTATACTGACGTGAGGTCTGGAACATGACAAGGAATTAGAATTCAGAAAGCGGACGTAATTAGTTTGATACTTAACTTTAATCCATTAATGATGAACGTCGCTCTTGAAGGTACATGAGTCACAATATTATCTGTTCAGAAGACATAGTAACTGAATATGGCGGCTTGCTAAGTTGTAGCAAATGACGTAGCTGAAGGCTATGCTAAACTGTCGTCTCTGCAAATGAGAGCGTCTGTAGTCAATGAACCATCGCTAGCAAAGTCGGCTGTACAACTAGGGCGAGTGCTATGGAGTCTCTCTAGACTAGACCTTCCGTGTGGCGACGCTCGGTCTGCAATCACTGATAGTGGCGACACACGGGTCCGACGTATACTAACGGACCGCGGCCGTTTTGAAGGCTACCACCTAGCAAGTGTGGTGTCTGGCGGTGACACCACACACTTCATCCAATTATTCCCTATTAAGTATGTTGCGTACCAAATATTCTTGTTCAACATGACACCTATTTGCATGATGGGCCTGGAAAACCTTAATCTTCTATTCCGTATCTTGCTTGCAACCTAAACTCCATATAACTCCTTTCTTAATACATTTCTGTATCTCAGGTGTGTCTGAAACTCAATGGTTTCTCCTTCTCGATCCAAGTGCAGGCTCTCTTACCCAAATTAGTACTCACTGCAGAATAAAATGTTGTGGATATATAATGTAGCTATTGGACTCCTTCCCATAACCTAACTTTGCATCATAACATACTGCTGTTTCGTCTGTAGCTTGCCTATTATCTTCTCCCACAGATTCTGGAAATAGGATAGATTCTCCGCCACTTGATCTTCATATTTACTGTCTATCTTTACAATCAGAACCTTAATTTTACTGTGCGCTACCTAAAGGCACCTTTCAATGCAATTTTACGAAGGTTTTGCGGACTATTTTTACATTTTCATTTCTATACAGCAATGTTATATTATAGGCAAAGACCAGAATCGGTCAAATATCACACCTTAAGAAACTCCGTCCACATTTCAAAGCTCTCCGTCAGTATCTCAAGAAAAATATTCAATAACGTATCTCTTGTCGACGCAGTCTTAAGCTTTGTTGCCGTCTGCGATGGTCGCCGCTGTGTTTTTATCTTTGCTATGCTTGTGTTCCAATTCCTTTAAGCCCAATTACCTGGTCGACTAATTTTGAAAACAAACCTGATGGTTGACTGTTCAATAGCAACGTCCACCTTGCCTAGTATCTATTTAGTATCTTATGTTTAGTACTGAGATACACTACACAATTTATAAAATAATCTGCTGCGAATGCAATGAAATGTTAATCAATTTCTTTTACAAACAAATGTTCCAGGAACGAGGATAAATTCTTGTGTTAACTCATCCCTGAGCAAGAAATTTAAAATTGTCCGAGAAAGAGACACGTTGATTTCTAATACAACACTGCTATATTTAATAACACTGCAACCTATGGAGGTTGTATGGAGTACATTGTAAACGTGGTCTTAAAAGTCAACACCACAGTGACGAATCTGTCCAAAGCCACCACAAACTAACGATAATGAATATTGGTCGGTTTAGACTATTTTGACACACACGTGCCCGCTACCACCCCACAGGTGTCTTGGAGGGGAGTGGTCGATTACATCTGCTGCTATTTTTAAGTTTTAAAAGTAGGAAGTCATATGCTTATCAATGCACCAATACACAAAAAGTTTTTCGGAAGACAACAAAAGTGGTTCAAATGGCTCTGAGCACTATGGGACGTAACATTTGAGGTCATCAGTCCCTAGAACTTAGAACTACTTAAACCTAACTAACCTAAGGATATCACACGCATCCATGCCCGAGGCAGGATTCGAAACCTGCGACCGTAGCAGCAGCGCGGCTCCTGACTGAAGCGCCAAGAACCGCTCGGTCACAGCGGCCGACGAAGACGATAATACCCCTTCCTTCTAACAATGCCTTAACTGTTCGACTTCATAATAAAAGGAACAGATGTGATGTGAAATCTGTTGACTTGTCAGTGTACTATCAGTATAGATGACTCCATAAAAAGCAAATAGTGAGACCCAGAAAGAAGCTCTGTTTAAAAGGTTATATAACACAATGAATCATTTCCAACAGACCACTTAGCATAAATTACCACTTCACATGGTTTTCATAGATCCTGCTAAAGCTGACTACCAATACTGAACATAGCGTACTCCATGCGTTTGCAACCTGCTTATGTTTCATAACAAATAACTGACTACAGCATCGACATTCCTGAACGATGAATGGGTCTCGCACTCTTCTCTGATAATTGCAGATTCGCATTGAGTAGTAAATCTGGACACATGCTCATCTGGTGACAGGTGGGAACACGTAACGCATTCAGGAAAATTGTCTAACATTATCTTTATGGTTTCCCATCTGTCATGCTGTGGGTTTATAAAATTTTCCATAGTGGTCAGTAATTCTGGACTACCAGTAGAATAAAAACTGTCTGAATGACGGACCCTGCGTCAAGAGGTTCAAACCTCGACGCAGATATATTTTTCCGAGACAATTCTTCTTAGAATGTGAACGAACGGCAACGAAACCACTAGTTATGTTAAGTTCAATTATCTTGTTGAAATACTACTCGACTGAGATCTTGAAGACAAGGCACGCCCGCCGGCCGGAGTGGCCGAGCGGTTCTAGGCGCTACAGTCTGGAACCGCGCAACCGATACGTTCGCAGGTTCGAATCCTGCCTCGGGCATGGATGTGTGTGATGTCCTTAGGTTAGTTAGGTTTAAGTAGTTCTAAGATCTAGGGGACTGATGACCTCAGATGTTAAGTCCCATAGTGCTCAGAGCCATTTGAACCATTTTTGAACAAGGCACGTCCAGCGGCTTTAAAACATTAGAAATGTAATATCTGTTGTGGAAATTACCAGTTATGCGGACCAGAGGTGATCACGTTGTACAGCCACGTAATCACACCAAATACTGAACTCGAATGGTTCATATGGAAAGTATAAAGCAGTAATTTCTTTTCCATTGTCAGCAAACAGGGAAGAGGTTTGAATGTGCTTGGGTTTGTGTAAAGTAGGGTGGGTGCCACATATTTATGTTCTGGTTTGTTGCTTTTCTCGATATACAATGACGGAAAAAAATGGCACACCAACAAGGAGTTGTGTGACATAAGCGAAAGTTGCTAGGCGTGTTTCTACATCTGAGAGATGATCTCTGTTCAGATTTAGCGCCAGTCGCATAAGGGTGGCGCTGGTAGCGCTACTATGAGGATGCGGATCAGGGTCGCTTTAAATACATACTGTAACGATCGTGCGCGTTAGTTACCATTGAGAGTGGACGTTGTCAGTTCCTGTTAGTCAAGAACGCCTTTAAGGCGACAAAGACGCCATTCGCAACACATCTACATCTACATACACATCCATACTCCGCAAGCCACCTGACGGTGTGTGGCGGAGGGTGCCTTGAGTACCTCTATCGGTTCTCCCTTCTATTCCAGTCTCGTATTGTAAGTGGAAAGAATGATTGTCGGTATGTCTCTGTGTGGGCTCTAATCTCTCTGATTTTATCCTCATGGTCTCTTCGCAAGATATACGTAGGAGGGAGCAATATGCTGCTTGACTCCTCGGTGAAGGTATGTTCTCGAAACTTCAACAAAAGCCCGAACCGAGCTACTGAGCGTCTCTCCTGCAGAGTCTTCCACTGGAGTTTATCTATCATCTCCGTAATGCTTTCGCAATTACTGAATGATCCTGTAACATAGCGCCCCGCTCTCCGTTGGATCCTCTCTATCTCTTCTATCAACCCTATCTGGTACGGATCCCTCACTACTGAGCAGTATTCAAGCAGTGGGCGAACAAGTGTACTGTAACCTACTTCCTTTGTTTTCGGATTGCATTGCCTTAGGATTCTTCCAATAAATCTCCTTTACCGACGATCAACTCACTGAGTTTGAAAGTAGTCGCGTAATACGGCTACGAGAAGCTGGGTGTTCCTTCTGCAGCAATGCAGAACGACTTAGCAGGAATAAAGCCACTGCACGTGATCGCTGGCAGCGGTGGTTACGAGAATGAACGGACTCAAGGAGTCTGGGGCCTGGACGGCCACGTTGCACTTACGAGAGGAAAGACCATCATGTTCGACGTGTGATTCTGGCCACTCGTACTGCATCTGCAGCAGCAATTTGAGCAGCAGATGGCACCATAGCAAAACCACGAACTCTTACAAATGGACAGCTCCGAGCCAGACGACTCCCTGTAGCATACATTCCACTGACACCAAACCACCACCATTCTGACTTCAGCGCCAGTACAAATTCCAAACCTTTGCTCAGTCCAATTTCGTCACTTACACGAATGATGTTGGAATGATGAGGACAGCACAAACACCCAGTCATCTCGAGGCAGGTGAAAAATCCCTGACCTCGCCGGGAATCGAATCCGGAACCCCGTGCTCGGGAAGCGAGAACGCGAGCGCGAGACCACGAACTGCGGACTGACTTCAGTGATGTCAAGCGAGAACTGATTGGAGGGCAGAATGTTCTACCTCGGTGTCAGAGATGTCCACGTGTTGGTCAGAAGGAGGCCAGTTGGGGGCCTGGGACCAGCCTATCTACGTGCTAGACACATTGTACCTACACCTTGTCACGGACTGGGGTGCGATTTAGTTCTCGAAACCCAAGCATACTGACGGCAAATTTGTTCGTCAGTCGGATAATTTCGTGTTGCCATTTATGAACAATATTCGACGGAATGTTTTCCAACAGGATAACGCTCGACCACATACTGCTGTTCTAACCCAACGTGTTCTACAGAGCATTGACATGTTGCTTTGGTCTGCTCGATCAACAGATCTGTCTCTGATAGAGGATATATGGGACATCATCGGACGAAAACTCCAGCGTCATTCGCAAACAGCTTTAACCGTTCGTGTATTGACCGAGTAAGTGCAACAGATAAGGAACTCTGTCCCACAAACTGCCAAAAAGATGCAGGCACGTTTGCATGCTTGCATTCGACATTCTGGCGGTTACGCCGGTTACAATGTACTTGGGTTTCACATTTTCAATGGCTTATCTCTCGCTTCCTTTAATGTTGCACTGTCAATCTCTTAAATATGTTGTTCCCGAGATTCCATTACTCTACTTTAATTACATTTTGATGTTGTGGTTTTCTTTCCCTCAGTGTATATCAGTGAACCGGGCAATTTTATTTTCCCGTTGTGATTAACCAGTCAGTGAATGAGACAATGTTCAATTCTTAGGGCTCAGGGATAATGTACGGCTTTCTTGAAAGTATCACGTTCAAGATTTTATGCAAATCTGCATTGTCTCTCTCACTGGAACGCGAGGGCTGGATATTTTCACTTTATTTCGTAGTATTTGGTTACATTATGAGTTAACTCTGCGCGCTGGCCAATAGTATTCTCTGAACATAAAATGGAGGCGAGAGTAATTTGCTGCGTCAGTCCGCGAACTTCGTGTAGGTCGTTGCTTAGGTGCCTCGAACTCATAAGTCCCCGTTCCTGTACATAAATATTCCACCATGGTATTTGTTGTGGCAATATTGACTCTTTCACAAAAACCTGCAACATTCATTCAGTAAACACTAGACTGAAAAACGATATATACTTGGGTAAGATTGCCTTAAGTAATGTTATGGAAGGTTTGCGCTATTTACCATCTTTCATTTTCAGTACATTTGTAGGAGAGAAACGAAATTGGCGTTATACGGGTCGGAGCGTGCAATGTCACATCCATTAATCGGGAAAGTAGGTTACAAAATTTATAAGGGAAATGAGGTTGAAGTTAGATACAGTGTAGTTTGATGGCAGGAGGAACAGGACTTTTGATCAGGTGAATATCGGTTTACAAATATAAAATGAAATAGCGGTGACGCAGGAATAGGTTTAAGAATGAAGAATAAAACTGTAATGTGGGTGTCACAGGAGATACTGGATTTAATTTCCCAAAGAAGAAAATATAGAAATGTAGCAAATGAAGCACGCGAATGGGAATACAACGTCAAGAAATATTGGCCGGAAGTGAAAAATTGCTAAGTCGAAATGACAGGTGGACAAGGATTTAGAAGCATATTTTATTAGGGGAAAAGTAGATACTGGCAACAGGAAAATTGAAGACGCATTTGGAGAAAGAGAAGCAACTGTATATCAAGAGCTCAGATGCAAATCCAGTCCTAAGACATCAAATGAAGACAGGCAATGGAAGGAAAAGCGTTTCTGAAGGAGAGAAATTTGTTAACATGGAATATAGAGTTAATTGTTGGGAATTCTTTTCTGAAAGTACTCGTTTGGAGTGTATGAAGTGAAACATGAACAATAAAGTATTTAGAAATGGAGAGAACAGAAGATTTTGAAATGTTGTGCTACAGAAGAATGTTGAAGATTATCTGGGTAGCTCATGTGAGTAATGAGGAGGTATTGACCAGAACTGGGGAGAAAAGAAATGTGTGACATAACCTGGCTAGAAAAAGGATCGTTAATAGGACACAACCTGAGGCGTCAGTGGATCACCAATTTAGTACTTTATCGAAATGTGAAAGGGGGGGGGGGGAGGGGGAAGGTAAAAACCGTAGAGGGACACCAAGAGAGAAATATAGTAATCACATTCAGAAAGATGTAGGTTGCAGTAGTTATTCGCAAATGAAGAGGGTTGCACAGGATAGAGTGCATGGAGAGCTGCCTCAAGCCAGTTTTCAGAGTGAAGACCACAAGAACAACAACCAGAGATCTGAAAAAAATTGACTTATTAACACCAAATATTCAAATCCTAGATTTCCTTGTGGCACGCGCTTTGTGTACTGTACAGGAGTTCCTTGCTGTGCTTGAGATATTTTCTCTGTAATGTGTGATTTATTTTTGTTCTCCACGTTTTTTACATGTTTATTAATTGTTTAAATCTCTTGCTTATATATTTTCTTATCAGCAATTTCTACGCTATGCACGGACTTGATCCTCGGCCAAGTAATTATGACTCACACCGTCCTATGAAACTAGATAAATCAATAGACAACGTACTGTGGTCTGCAAACCATAACGGCCCTGTTATACTATTGTTGAAAATAACGATTCATTTTACTGTGACTGAAGAGTTGTAATGTTATGTGTACCTCACTGCTTTTTTTTCTTTAGCTAATTTGTGCCTGATTTTATTCTGAGGAGCTCAGTAATGTCTGTAAATACCGTAAGTGTAAATGTGATTCAAAAAGTACTTGAAGTGAAGTGAAGCGCAGCTGGACAGCAAGAAACTCTTTAGCCCGACATCACCGCAACGATAGTACTAGAGAATCTTTGAGTATGGACTCGAAAAAAAAGGACAATTGATTTTTTTTAAGAAAAGGACTGTTAATCTGTATCTTGTGGAAAGAGGACGTGCTGCTAGGCCGCCGCTCAGAACGTATTGTTACATTTAATGAAAATTGATATTTTAGTGATAAAACCGAGTGAAGTATGTGTAAGAGTTGCCAAACACTTATGTATACAAATTTTCTGGAAGTGAAGAATAGAAATATCTTGTTTTTGGAAAAGGAGGTGAACTTCATTGCCGTTGCCGTCTATCAATCGACAGAATTGTAAGTGTACAAAGTTCACTAAAATACAGGTAATGAAATGCATTCTCTATAGTTTTCATTCAATAAGTAACAACCTCTCGTAATTTCTTAATTACAGTAATTGGATTATGTTCTTGTACAATAGTATGGTGCTGAACTCCACTGACCAATTTTGATGTAGCAGGACGCGTAGTTTGAAGAAAGTTTGTGTGCCAAGCTCACGAAAAGCAGATTGCTGTTTGATCTTACTTACTTACTTACTTACAACAGTGGTCCCTTAGGTATGAAAAGCTACGAAAACCTTGCGCTCAAAGCTATCCGCAATGCGGCCAAGTAACTAAGAGAGTCTTATTTTAAACCTTAAAGATCAATAACTTCTTCCAAATTGCAATACGTCAACAACTGGCGCAGAAGTTGATCATTCAAGGAGGCGGCAACCAATATTCAGGTATCAGTTAAGACTTAAAGTAAAAATCTCAATCAAAAATCAATCTCTCTCTCTCCAAACACATACATAAATATTGATATTACTAATATCAAAAAAAGTAATTTTTATAGAGTCAGCACTTAGTAGAGCTGTAAACTTTATGTGCTACAGTTCGTTGACGTCCATGTAAAACTTACAGGTTATGTAGCTGAACAGAAAAGTTTGCGGGGAGCCGGCATCAGAGATCAGAGATCCCTGTGCCACGATTGCAGCGTGGAGGTCGGACATGGGAAGGGACCGCCGCCACGGGACCACCGCTCGGTGACACAGTTCAGCCTTTGATGTATCAGCCGCTGTGGCTCGCACTGAGGTAATCACCACCGGCGCCCATACACTCCGGTGGGAGCTCTGCCATGGCTTCGTCCCTCTCCTGTCGCACCGACCAACTCGGTCCATTATTCATGGCTGCCTATTGGGCGGGCACCATCCAGTTCCAGCCTCTTGTCGCAAATATCTCAGCTCTGAAGGGAGGAGTGCGTTGGGAGCTAATCTGCAGGCGCAGCGGATACCGAGGTGGAAGAGCTTGAAAGTTAGTACCGAATTAAATAGCTCTTAATACTTGGAACTCGTAATGCTATACGCGTAAGGCGTATTACGTATCTGAAGACTCGCTGGTAATACACTAAAAGAAGAAGAAGAACACTCTGACAGCCAAGTTGGTGATTAAAAATAATCTCTTAGCACGAAATATTAATCCTATAGAAAAAGTGAAACATTAAATATAAAATTTGGGACGGCAACTATTCATTGCCGTTCACAAGGTAAATTCACTGCGTACGTGTTCAAATTACAATTTTTTTTTTTTCGAACCTCTCACAAGCAAACGTGGGTTTTTATCTCTTTTGCATATGCATATCATTGTGTATTTATCTTGTGAATAGCAGTGAGTTTTATTTTCAATGACAGTATTATAATTTAAAGTTCGCCCGATGTTATGAGGTTACGTCTATGACTACTAATAAAATGTCTCGTGTTTAAACCCAACCACTACTTAATCAGCAATGGCGAAAAAAGACTTCCAGCATAAGAAGTCACACTCAATCTACCAAACGGCCTTGTCAAAGTTGGCGGAGGAGCGGACAGAGGTTTAGGGGATACAATTGCCCTTCGGGTGGGAAACGCTACTAATAAATGGAAGAATCAGCAATAATGGACGGCATGACAATGCAAAAGGCAATAGGAAGCATTGGATTAAAGTCACATAATGTGTATCCACGGAACTTGTGGCCTGTAATTAAAAAAGTGTCATAATGGTCTCTCCATAGGCAAAATATTTCGGAATAGTGCCTCACTCAAATTCCCAGGAGGAATCTACCAATGAAGTGCCGAAGCGTGTGGACTAAAATGAAATGGAAATAAGACAAAGAGCTCTTTTCAGACAACTATACGTTAATATCACAAGCAGTAGAAAATGGCATAACTAAGTAGGAATTGGAAATGACTAGGGAGATAAGACAGAGAGTGAATGACTGAACAGTTCAGCTATAGGGTTGTTCTCCTCAGTTTCGACAACAAACCAAAGCCGAAAAACATACATTCCAACGAAGGTTGCAGCAAATGAAGAGACTGAAGCATATGTGCAAATGAAAAAGTAATTCATTTTGTAAATAGAGACGAAAATCTAATAATCATGGGGAATGAAATGCTGTTGTAGAGGAGGCAGTAGAAGAAGGGGTTACGGGAGAGTATTCGGCTTGTCAGTAGGAACGAGAGAGGAGAAATACTAATTGAGTGACTTAATTAATAGCAGGTATGACTTAGTGGGGATCGAGGAATACACAAAAATCGGTTGGTACGCGATCTCATTTATAGGTAGCGTACATTATTCCAATAAACCAAAGTAGAATATAATCCTTTCCTACAGTCATTCTTATATGCTCGATCCACTTCGTGTTCCTTTGCTTCATTACACCTAGATACCTAACTGACGGGACTGTGTCAAGTCGCCCTTCACTCACACGAAATTCCAAAATAATATGATTCATACCACCGAACAAAAATTCTGTCCCAATAATCTTACATCATCCCGCAGTCCTTCAACGACGATTATTTTTCGTACATAACAGCGCAAAAAAATAGCAATAAGAAATATTATTGTTGCCCTTCATCCATGATTCGCAAGATTTTTTGAGTCATCAGTCTTCTGACTGGTTTGATGCGGCCCGCCACGAATATATCTCCTGTGCCAGCCTATTCATCTCAGAGTAGCCCTTGCCACCCATATCCTCAATTATCTGCAGGATGTATTCCAATCTCTGTCTTTCTCTACAGTTTTTGCCCTCTACAGCTCCCTATAGTACCATGGAAGACAGTCCCTGATGTCTCAACTGATGTCCTGTCATCCTGTCCCTTCTCCTTGTCAGTGTTTTCCACAAATACCTTTCCTCTGCGATTCTGTGCAGAAACTCCTCATTCCTTATCAGTCCACCTAATTTTCAACATTCGCCTATAGCACCAGTTCTTAAATGCTTCGATTCTCTTCTGTAACACTTTTCCCACAGCCCATGTTTCACTATTATACAAGGCTGTGCTACAAACGCAGATTCTCAGAAATTCCTTCCTCAATTAAGACCTATATTTGACACTAGCAGACTCCTCTTGACCAGAAACGGCCTTTTTCCAATGCTAGTCTGCTTTTTATGTCCTTCTTGCTCCGTCAGTCATTGGTCATTTTGCTAACTAGGTAGTAGAATTCCTTCACTTCACCTACTTCGTAACCAACAACTCTGATATCAAGTTTCATGCTGTTCTCATTTCCGCTACTTTTCATTACTTTCCTCTTTCCTCGATTTACTAAAAATGGCTCTGAGCACTATGGGACTTAACATCTATGGTCATCAGTCCCCTAGAACTTAGAACTACTTAAACCTAACTAACCGAAGGACGTCACACAACACCCAGTCATCACGAGGCAGAGAAAATCCCTGACCCCGCCGGGAATCGAGCCCGGGACGCGTTGCTCGGCAAGCGAGAACGCTACCGCGAGACCACGAGCTGCGGACTCGATTTACTCTCAGTCCATAATCTGTACTTATTAGACTTTCCATTCCGTTCAGCAGATCATGTAATTCTTCTTCACTTTCACTAAGTATAGCAATGTCATCAGCAAATCGTATCGTTTATACCCTTTAACCTTTAATTTTAATTCCACTGTTGAACTTTTCTTTTATTCCCGTCATTGCTTCTTCGATACACAGATTGAACAGTAGAGGCGAAAGATTACATCCCTGTCTTACACCTTTTTATTTCGTTCTTGGACGTCCACTCTTGGTTCTTGTACATATTGTATATTGCGTCTGTCTCTGTATCCAACCCCTATTTTTCTCAGAACTTCGAACATCTTGCACCATTTTACTTTGTCGAACGGTTCTCCTAAGTCGACAAATGCTATGAACGTATCTTGATTTTTCTTTAGTCTTGCTTCCATTTTTCACCGCAACGTCAGAATTTCCATTCTGGTGCCTTTACGTTTCCTAAACGCAAAGTGATTGTCATTTAATACATCCACAATCTTCTTTTTCATTCTTATGTTTGTTATTCTTGTTAGCAAATTGGCTGCATGAGCTGTTAAGCCGATTGTGCGATAATTCTTGCACTTGTCAGCTCTTTCAGTCTTCAGAATTTTCCGAAAGTCATATGTTATACTGCCAGACTCATACATTCTACACAGCATCGTGAATAGGCGTTTTGTTGCCACTTCTGCTAATGTTTTTAGAAACTCTAATGCCAATTTAACTATCTCTTCTGCCTTTTTCTTCGCCGGCTTCTGTAGCCGAGCGGTTCTAGGTTCTTCAGTCCGGAACCACGTTGCTGCTACGGTCGCAGGTTCGAATCCTGCCTCGGGCACGGATGTGTGTGATGTCCTTAGGTTAGTTAGGTTTAAGTAGTTCTAAGTCAAGGGGACTGATGACCTCAGATGTGAAGTCCAATAGTGCTTAGAGCCAACTGAACCATTTCGTTTCTTCTTCTATCACATCAGATAAAGCTTCCCACTCATAGAGGCTTTCAATGTACTCTTTTCACCTACCCGCTCTCTCCATTCAACAATGGAATTCCCGTTGCAATCTTAATGTTATCAGCCTTGCTTTTATTTTCACTGAAGGTTGTTTCAACTTTCCTTTATGCTGAGTCAGTGCTTCCGACAATCTCTTCTTTTTCTATTTCTTCACATTTTTCATGCAGTAATTTCGTCTTAGCTTCCCTGCACTTCTTATTTATTTTACTTCTGAGCGACTTGTAATTCTGTATTCCTGAAGTTCCCTGAATATTTTTGTACTTCTTTCTTTCATTGATCAGCTGAAGTATTTCTTCGGTTACCCACGGTTTCTTTGTAGCTACCTTCTTTGTCCATATATTTTTCTTACAAGCATCTGTAAATGCCCTTTTTAGAGATGTCTATTCCTCTTCAACTGTACTGCCTAATGGAGTATTCTTTGTTGCTGCATCTACAGCCTTACAAACGTTAAGTGTTATTCGTCATTTCTTAGTACTTTCGTATCCCACACTATTTGCATATTGATTCTTGCTGACTTATCTCTTAAACTTCGGCCTGTTCTTCATGACTATTACATTGTGATCTGAGTCTGCATCTACTCCTGGGTACGTCTTGCATTCCAGAAGCTGATTTCGGAATTTCTGTCTGACCATGATGTAATCAAACCGAAATCTTCACGTATCACCCTGTCTCTTCCAAGTATACTTCCTCCTCTAGTGATTCTTGTGCAGATAATTCACTATTGTTAGCTGAAATTTATTACACAAGTGAATTAGCCTCTCTCTCTTATTCCTTGTCCCAAGCCCAAATTCTCCTTTAACCTTTTCTTCTACTCGTTCCTCTACAACAGCATTCCAGTCGCCCATTACAACCAGATTTTTATCTCCCTTTGCGTACTGTATTACCCTTTCAGTATCCTCGTATACTTTCTCTATCAAAATGGTTAAATGGTTCAAATGGCTCTGAGCACTATGGGACTTAACTTCTGAGGTCATCAGTCCCCTAGAACTTAGAACTACGTAAACCTAACTAACCTAAGGACATCACACACATCCACGCCCGAGGCAGGATTCGAACCTGCGACCGTAGCACTCTCGCGGTTCCAGACTTAGTGCCTAGAACCGCTCGGCCACTTCGGCCGGCCGTGATGATTGTGGACTGAAACTATTCTGTCTCAAGAAAATTTATTATAATTGAACTTAGAGTATGCTCGAGAATTCTGAAGCAAGCCGATGCTAAGGATATCTGTCTGTCACTTTGCAGGTCCATCATGTTACCCTTCTACAGGTTTTCCAGAATCAAAGTTCAACTGTCAAAACACTGTAGAAAGTGCATACTATTGAAGCAGCGGAAACATCATGAAAAAAAAAAAAACACATAACGAAAATTGGATCAATAGCTGGCGCCGCAAGAGTCAGAACATGCACAACCAACTGGAGACTTAGGTTGCGTTCAATAGCACAGATATAACTGTGTTCACGTAGGATCGTGAGCTGCTTGTAAAGGTCTTTTACAAGAACGCTGACTGTAAACTAGGAGCCAGGCATAAGTTCCGGACACTCATGTATATCAAGAAAAGGCATTCCTCCGATGACGTTTGAGAGCCGGGAGAAAATGATCACAAAATTCGAAAAGATAGGTTCTTTTGACGTGCGTTGTGGCAGAGGGAAGAAAGCAGATGATCCGATGTCTGTCGAAGAAGTTCAAATGGTTCAAATGGCTCTGAGCACTATGGGACTTAACATCTGTGGTCATCAGTCCCCTAGAACTTAGAACTACTTAAACCTAACTAACCTAAGGACATCACACAACACCTAGCCATCACGAGGCAGAGAAAATCCCTGACCCCGCCGGGAATCGAACCCGGGAACCCGGGCGTGGGAAGCGAGAACGCTACCGCACGACCACGAGATGCGGGCTGTCGAAGAAGTAGCCACAGCATTGCAGGAGGGGTCGAGCCGTGGTGTGCAAACAGGCAGTGCATGGGTAATTGCCCAAAGGCTGGACATGCCTGGAGCACGGCGCATAGAATCTACGAAACATCTGCCATTGCTATCCATGCATAATCATCAAAGTTCAGAAATTGCTTCCTACTGACCTGCCAGTAAAACAACGTTCTTCTGGAATTTCTTGCTCGCGTGTAAGTGGACGACGAATGGCCTTGGAACACTTTGTGGACGGACGAAGTCCATTTCCATCTCCAAGGACACGTGGATACGCAGAATTACAGAATTTGGGAAATGGAAAATCCTCATGCATGTCATCCGGTACCACTTCGTTCTGCGTAGGTGACTGTGTGCTGCGTGTGGCGGCATCGTTTGCCGTAGAGCAGTATTTTTTCGAGAGGTGAGTGCTGCTGGTCCTGTTACCTGTACCGTCGCTGGTAAACGGAATGATAGTCGTTGCGCATCAACGTCAATCCAACCAATCAACAGCGTGGATGTGTGGGTAGAATCATTTTTATGCAAGATAGTGCTCCCCCGAGCATTGCACAGCCAATGAAGCGGGTGCTGCAGTGGAATTTATGAAATGCTAGAATTATCTGCTGTCATTTCCCAACACCCTGGCCATCCAGGTCACCTGATCTTATTTCTTGTGACTTCTGGCTGTGGGGTTATCTGAAAGATGTGTTCAGTGCTCCAGTTACGAACGTAGCTGAATTGAAGGCAGCATTGTGCAACGTATTCTTAATGTGATCTCGGAGACACTTCTGACTCTTGTGGAACGTGCTGTTTCTCGATTTTAACTCGTGGCAGAAAAAGATGGACAGTATACTGAACCTATCTTACACGGGTCTCAAAACAGAAGCCGATGTTATATTCCTTCTTATGCGGTTTTTGGCCCCAGGACGATTAAAAACTGATGTCATTTTGCTTTATATGTAGTTTTCGGCCTCATCACAGTTAAAACCCGATTTCATTTCGAGTTTTATGCGTTTCCTGTCCTCAGGACGGTTAAAAACCGACTTTTCCCATCTGATGTGTATGACTTTACCATCACGGATGGGCCTACCTAAATAACAGTGCCACAACTGTCGATTGCCAAACTTGTGCAGTCACGCACATTGTGCAATATGAATGGTGTAATGTGCAACTCAAACCACGGCCGTCGTATTGCGATTCCCCGTTTACGTTAACGCTTACAACGGCATCTGTTCGTGATATTTTCGTTGACTTTGTTCCCCCGACGTCAAAAGTACGCTATTCAAACTTGACGTCTTCTGAGAAATTTTTCTACAGCGTTTCGAAACTGTAACTTTAATTATTGACTTCTTTATATAGGAATCACCTGCGCTCTTTTACACTTGATTAGAACTTTGCGGCGAGCGAGAGGTTCGCGATATATGTAAGCTAAGTAAGAGACCAGTGCCGGAGGGTACACTACGTAAAATCGAACTTAGATTCCAACCAGATCTGAGATTTTATCATTTTTACCTTCAGCTTTCCTTTTGCCGTTCTCTACTACTCAACAAGTAACTGAATAGAATCCAACGAACCGCTCAGCGATTTTTCCAGAATGAGATTTTCACTCTGCAGCGGAGTGTGCGCTGATATGAAATTTTCATGGCAAGATTAAAACTGACGGACCGAGTCTCGAACTCGGGACCATTGCCTTTCGCGGACAACTGATCTACCAACTGAGCTTCCCACGCACGACTCACGGCCTGTCCTCACAGCTTTAATTCCGCCAGTACCTCGTCTCCTACCTTTCCAAACTTTACAAAAGCGCTCTTGCAAACCTTGCAGGACTAGCACTCCCGAAAGAAAAAATATTGACATGTCTCCGCAATATCCTTTCTTTCAGGAGTGCTAGTGCTGCAATGATCGCAGGAGGGCTTTCGTAAAGTTTGGGAGGTAGGTGACGAGGTACTGGCGGAAGTAAAGCTGTGAGGAGAGGGCGTGAGTCTTGCTTGGGTAGCTCAGTTGGTAGAGCACTTGCCTGCGAAAGGCAAAGTTTCCGAGTTCGAGTCTCGGTCCGGCACACAGTTTTAATCTGCCAGGAAAGTTTGATATCGGCGCACACTCCACTGCAGAGTGAAAATTTCATTTTGGAATCATCCCTTAGGCTGTGGCTCAGCCATGTCTCCGCAATATCGTTTCTTTCACGAGTGCTAGTCCTGCAAGGTTCGCAGGAGAGATTCGGTAAAGTTTGGAAGGTAGGAGAAGCGGTACTGGCGGAAGTAAAGCTCTGAGGGCGGGCCGTGAGTCGTGCGTCGGTAGCTCAGTTGGTAGAGCACTTGACCGCAAAAGGCAAAGATCAAGAGTTCGTGCCTGGGTCCGGCACACAGTCTTAATCTACCATTAAAGTTTCATATCAGGATTTTGTAGGATACCTCATATCTGCTCACACTAGAAGCAACTGCAAAATGATAAAGAAGGTTGTAGTTGTTTTCGATCGTCCTTCGGTTCAAAAAGTCATCCTATTTGTCAAATATAGAAGAACGTTTGTGGACTATGATTTTAAGTTTTGCTGTTTATTTTATGGGGAAATATTAACGGCTGTCCTGTTAACAACGTTGTTAAGAGGGCATTTGGATAGCTGGAGCACCCCCCGCAGCCGTTGTACACTACTGGCCATTAAAATTGCTACACCACGAAGATAACGTGTTACAGACACGAGATTCAACCGACAGGAAGAAGATGCTGTGATCTGCAAAAAATTATCTTTTAAGAGTATTCACACTAGGTTGACGCCGGTGGTGACGCCTACAACGTGCTGACATAAGGAAATTTTCAAAGCGATTTCTCATACACAAACAACAGTTGACCGGCGTTGTCTGGCGAAACGTTGTTGTAATGCCTCATGTAAGGAGGAGAAAGGTGTACCATCACGTTTCCGACTTTGATGAAGGTCGGATTGTAGCCTATCGCGATTGCGGTTTATCGTATCGCGACATTGCTGCTCGCGTTGGTCGGGATCCAATGACTGTTAGCAGAATATGGAATCGGTGAGTTCAGGAAGGTAATACGGAATCCGTGCTGGATTCCAACGGCCTCGTATCACTAGCAGTCGAGAAGACAGGCATTTTATCCACATGGCTGTAACGGATCTTGCATCGACGTCTCGATCCCTGAGTCAACAGATGGGGACGTTTGCAAGACAACAACCATCTGCACGAGCAGTTCGACAACGTTTGCAGCAGCATAGACTATCAGCTCGGAGACCATGGCTGCAGTTACCCTCGACACTGCATCACAGACAGGACCGCCTGCAATGGTGTACTCAACGACGAACTTGGGAGCACGATAGGCAAAACGTCATTTTTTCGGATGAATCCAGGTTCTGTTTACAGCATCATGATGGTCACATCCGTGTTTGGCGCCATCACGGTGAACGCTCATTGGAAGCGTGTATTCGTCATCGCCATACTGGCGTATCACCCGGCGTGATGGTATGGGGTGCCATTGGTTACACGTCTCGGTCACCTCTTGTTCGCATTGACGGCACTTTGAACAGTGGACGTTACATTTCAGATGTGTTACGACCCGTGGCTCTACCCTTCATTCGATCCCTGCGAAACCCTACATTTCAGCAGGATAATGTATCACCGCATGTTGCAGGTCCTGTTCGGGCCTTTCTGAATACAGAAAATGTTCGACTGCTGCCCTAGACCGCATGTTGCAGGTCCTGTACGGGCCTTTCTGAATACAGAAAATGTTCGACTGCTGCCCTAGCCAGCACATTCTCCCGATCTCTCACCAATTGAAAACGTCTGGTCAATGGTGGCCGAGCAACTGGCTCGTCACAATACGCCAATCACTACTCTTGATGAACTGTGGTATCGTGTTGAAGCTGCATGGGGAGCTGTATCTGTACACGCCATCCAAGCTCTGCTTGAGTCCTTGCCCAGGCGTATCAAGACCGTTATTACCACCAGAGGTTGTTGTTCTGGGTACTGACCTTTCAGGATCTATGCACCCAAATTGCGTGAAAATGTAATCACATGTCAGTTCTAGTACAATATATTTGTCCAATGAATACCCATTTATCATCTGCATTTCTTCATTGTGTAAGAATTTTAATGGCCAGTAGTGTATCTGTACCAACCAGGGCCCTAGCAATTTGTTTTTCTTTGTTTACGGATAATTATTTGAGGCAATTACCTATTCCTGTGTTCCATGAAACAATGGATAAGACATCATCATCGCAGAAACCTTACAGCTCACTCACCCTCTTGCAAAACTTTCAGCGGACTATTATAACATTCACCTACAATTGGTGCAGTTTTATAGCCAGTGGTTTCTTCCTGTGACTTTCCTAACTGATTTGAACTCTCACTCAAAACAGTTTCTACTACAATTCACCAAGTAACGCATCATTTCATGCAGTCATTTAAAACGTTTTATGTCTCACGCGATGCAACCTGATACGTGCAACTAACAATGTTAGGTACAGAATGTGTAATTGAAAATTAAGTTTGAGATTGATATTAATAAATGACTCAGACTCTCCCCTAAGATGACTGCACATGTTACTTGCTTCAGCCCCATGCAGCGTCCTCTGTTACATTACTTGTAAATTCCCTAGACTATACGTCATTATAAAAACGAGAGAAAAAGTATCTTTTGAGATCGGAGAGAATACAGTTCGTTGACTTCGGGATTTTACCTGCCACGCTGATCACTTCAATTTTTCTCCGAGTACACTGCTGTAATTTCGCTAATACTTGACGTAATGTTCATAACATGTAATATCTGGAAATTGTTGGTTCAAATGGCTCTGAGCAGTTTGGGACTTAACTTCTGAGGTCATCAGTCCCCTAGAACTTAGAACTACTTAAACCTAACTAACCTAAGGGTATCACAGACATCGATGCCCGAGGCAGAATTCGAACCTGCGACCGTAGCGGTCGAGCGGTTCCAGAATGTACCGCCTAGAACCGCCCGACCACTTCGGTCGGCGTGGAAATTGTAATGATAAAGGAACCCTCCTCGATGTTTCATACAAAGATGAGGAAAATTCGACAACGTCAAAAAATAAAGAGAAATCTGAACTCCTGTAAAACCACTTATACATTGTCATGAATTAATTAAAACGAAATGTAAATAGAAAATAATAACAGCTAGAATTTATATTAATTATTCACTTTTGAACCAAAATAACCACTAGTAATCACTGAACAGGCACAACAGACCCTAAAACGTAAACGCTCTTCTGCCCTGTTTAAGCTTTCTATCAATGGAACCGAATCTACTACGCTCTGATTGCCTAATTCTATCCGATCTAATAACAGCCGTCAATATACCTACATGTTTCGCAAAACACATAAAAAGTGTATCATAAGTAATACAAATATTCTAAAACGATAAATACACAAACAGAGGAGTATTACCAACAAATACAGAGCTACCCAGAAGTCCGTTAACATTTGAAAATTTAATACTTCGCGGAATAACGTAGGCAGAGAGGTAAAAATTGACACTCATGCTTAAAATGAAATGATGTTCTATTGAAGCCAAAAAAGTGCACAAAATAATCGGTAGATGGCGCTTCATGTCATAAAAAAGCAATAATTAGCATAACAATTGATATTTAGCAAAGACGATGTTCTTTGTAAGACATTCTCGATTACCAGCCATCATTCATCAACAATACCTGTAGTCGAGGGACAATGTACTGAACATCACCGTACAGTATATCAGTAGGTATGGTGAGTAACTGCCGTCTGATGTCTTTTAGCATACCTAATGAGTTCCGACGGTCGCGGTAGATTTACGACTTCATGTAACCCCAAACCAATAACCACAGAGGCTGAGATGTGGAGACCTGGGAGGCCAGCACGCTATCTTCACCAGACAATGTGCGTAAGAGATCTCTAACATGTGTAGCAATGTGGGCTGATGGAACGCCATCTTGAAGAAAAGTCGTACCTTCCAGCAGCTGTTTATTAGGCAGACTAGGGATGATGCGATTCTGTAATTTATCGGCGTATTTCTCACCCGTCAAATGGTCCATTTGAAAAGCACCATCCCCGTATTTCCTCGAAGAAAGTGGGCTCAATCACGACTGATATGGTAAATCCCCACTACACCGTGATTTTCCCGTCATGTAGTTGATTTTCCATGACAGTTCTAGGATTTTCGGTAGCACAAATTCTGCAGTTGTGAATTTTCTCATGCGACATCACTGACATGTTGCTGCTCAGCGCCGTCTGTTGAGCGGTTATTGCATTCGATTGTAGTTTCAATAAAGCTGCATATTACTTCATGCATGTGTGTTAAGCTTTACATCTCTTCCTACATTATTCTGTGAATTAGCTCATTTATAAATGTGAACTGACTTTCCGGATCACGCTGTACTTTAAAAATATGTACATCGTCGTCAGAAGATAATGTGAAACGGAAATCTTGTGTTATTGTTGCTTGTACAAGAATATATAGCATACGAAAGTAGGAAATAAATAAAAGTAGTGAATACAATACACTTGTTTGAAATTGTAATGCTTAGTGGGATATGCATCACTAGTTACGGTATTTTCTGAAATAGTCATACGCAGTTAAATAAGCAATATGTTAAGCAGTGTGAACCGTGCGGCGTTTCGGTATGTATCAAAAGAGTCATCTACCTCCGTACCCAAGCAACCGCCTTCTTCCCATTCCCCCAGGGTTACGTGCTGTCTCTACCGAGCCGACTGAACGGCAGTACTCGCGAGCTCACCCTCAGCCGCTTACCACCGGTAGCTGGAAGATGGCCACTCGAGGGCAAGTTCTGGGACTAACGGCAGACGTGGACGCTATAGGCAGTTCCAGGATGTGATTACCACTTTGGCGAGAGGGGTGTTGCTAATCCTTCAGCTTACGTTCCTGAGAAACACGTCACTCGGATCTGGTCTGCTGTTGAATATCCTTAGAAACCATGGGGAAAGACTTGCTTGGTTAACACAGTAGTGTGTAAACAGTACGAACAAAGGAGCTATCCACTGTGCCGTAGGTTTGTTTATATTCTGTATTTTACGCTTGAGATAAACCTGGTGTTATCTAAATGAGTTAGCAGTCATCTGGTTTCAATTGGTAAAATTGTTCACGTCACTGCTACGTCTGACTATCCGGTTCGTGAATTATAATATATATATATATATATATATATATATATATATATATATATATATATATATATATATATATGCCTTGGCTTGGTGCTCTGAATTAATTTTACGGGTTTTTGTTTTCAGTGAAACCTTGAGGACGTTTTGTTAAAATTTTATTTATACATTCGTTTAGGGGACTAACATGAATAACACAATTTAAAGATCGAGCGAACCACAATTCTACCTTTCTTTTAGGTTGAGGTTTGCATTTTACTTGATTATTTACCACCAAAGAAATAATATATTTCACACTGTTAATGATCGTTCCTTGCCTCTTCTGATTTGTTGTGTTTGCAGAGGTTAAATAAATTTCAACTAAACCTTTTGTATATATTGGAAACATGTGTTAGTTAAAATGTGTTCTTGTGTTCTGGCAGTAACTGGAGTTACACTATGCTTAACTGGATGTATGTACTGCCGCGGCCAAACGTAGGAGGTTAAAGTTTATATAATTTCGCCGTTTCTATTTTTAACTTAATTTTCTTGTAATAAACGTTTATCGACAATTCCGTGCATTTATCTGAGCACATTCTTTACTGTTGCCCATTTATTTCGACCTGTTTTTCATAGTATCTCATTCCGTCTTGTGACCTGCTAACTAACTGATATTAGATTTATTAGCATGGGACATCTGTATTTTTGGTTTGCTTGAACTCGGAGCTTACGTGCTAAAGTTATAATATATAACTCCTTGGAGTATATTTTTTAAAAGTAAGTTTTATACTTTCTTGTTGAAGTGTAACATAATTTATGACCTGGGACCTTATCACTGCAAACTCCTCGCTTGCTATGGTATTTCATAGTGGGATAATTACTTTCCACTCCGCAACTAGACATGTCATTATAAGACTGGTGTACGTGGGTGATGTCAGCGTTTATTCTGACCGCGTATTTTGATTTACGTCACATCAGTTACGTCATACTGCGCGACTCCCACTGCGCAGTTTGTTAGTATGTCACGGTAGGATGCAGTAATGTGGTTACCGTCTATTCAGTTTACAGAACTTAACATGCCAGTACTCTGTTGTAACGATAATTTTTTGCTGTTTTCTGACTGCAGTGGTGACACACGCAAATTCGTTAGCCAACTGATATGCTGTTGCAGCCAGTCAGACAAAAACACCGCCCACTCACAGAGCACCGTGTGGTTTGTGCTAATTGGTTGGCTACCCGCCACGCATGCGCCGCCGAGCTGCCTGTCCGCGAGGGGCGCACGCAG
Source organism: Schistocerca americana (assembly GCF_021461395.2). Taxonomy (NCBI): domain Eukaryota; kingdom Metazoa; phylum Arthropoda; class Insecta; order Orthoptera; family Acrididae; genus Schistocerca; species Schistocerca americana. The sequence continues at coordinate 165,708,920 of NC_060121.1, read as the reverse complement.
GCGAATGTGACATCACGTAACTTGACTGGCGTGCCACGAGCATTTTCAGAATCCTTGTGCAGCTCCTCACAACCTTGGAACATATTCAAATGGAAATTGCTCAGACGATATGCAGACTCCTTACAATGACAATAATCCGCAAAAAAAACAAAAAAAAAAAACATGAAGGGTTACCAGTGAAACTACTCTGATACTAGAGATCATTAGCGAGCATTTATTTTGGATCAGATATCTCAGATTTAATAATTCTTCAGCTTGAGAGCTACTGGGCACAACTTTCTACCTTCTGAGTCTACAAAGAAGCCATGGATTACTCTGAGAATATGGGTATCTTGTAAAACAGAAAGAAAACTGTATCTGTCAACCCGAAACAATTCTGGTGTTCATACTATAGCACATTACAAGAAATACTGCAAAATATTAAAGACGGTAATACGAACATCAATATATTACAAGCAAAAGATAGTCATATCATATAACAAAATAAAGACAGTATGAGATATAGTGGAGGAGGAGACCGGTAGACCCAGACATGAAGAGGGACAAATAACATTAAGAGTAAATGATACATTGGTGACAGATATGTATTGTGTTGCAGAACTTTGTTACAAACATTTTATAACTGTCACTGAAAAAATGGGGTTGTCAGGTTCTGTAGATTCTGCTGCAGTATACATCAGACCAGACATTTCAAGTAACTTCCATAGTATGAATTTGACCCTCACTATCCCAGCAGAAATAATGTCCATCATAAAATCTTTAAAATCAAAAACATCTAGTGGGTACGGTGACACATCAACAAAGTTAATTAAAGAATGTGATTCTGAGTCAAGTAACATATTAAGATATCTGTGTAACCACTCGTTTATCAGTGGAATATTTCCTGAATGGCTGAAATATGGTGAAGTTAAGCCATTGTTTAAGAAGGGAGATAAAGAAATAGCATAAAATTTTCGTCCAGTTTCACTTTTGCCAGAATTCTCAAAAATTTTAGAAAAAGTAATGTACAATCAACTTTATAACCACCTTATCTCAAATAACGTACAGTCTAAGTCGCAGTTCGGATTTCTAACGGTTCTGATATTGAGAAGGCTATCTACACTTACAGTGAAAATGAGCTTCACTCATTAAAACAAAAGATTGGAGGCAAATGGTATATTTTGTGATCTGTCAAACGCATTTGACTGTGTAAATCACAATTTCCTTTTAAGTAAATTAGAATATTATGGTGTTACAGGAAATACTGCAAAATGGTACAAATTTTGTATCTCTGACAGGAAAGAAAGGGTGTTATCACGAAAGAGACATGTATTAAGTTAACAAGCATCATTCAACTTGGAACTAATTACATATGGAGTTCCACAAGGTTCCATTTTAGGGCCCTTTCTGTTTCTTCTGTGTATCAATGACCTTTCATCAGTAACATTACCAGATACCAAGTTCGTTTTGTTTGCCAATGATACAAACATTGCAGTAAATAGCAAATCAAGTGTAGTCTTAGAAAGATCGGCTAACAAAATATTTGTGGACATTAATCACAGGTTCCTAGCCAATTCTTTGTCACTAAACTTTGAAAAACACACTACATGCAGTTCAGAATTTGTAAGGGGCGTCCCACAAACATATGCCTAGCATATGATGACAAGCAGATAGAATAAGTGGACAGTGTTAAATTCTTGGGATTACAGCTTGATAATAAATTCAACTGGGAGGAGCACACCACAGAACTGCTGAAGCATCTTAACAAATCTCTATTGCCGGCCGCGGTGGCAGTGCGGTTCTAGGCGCTGCAGTCCGGAACCGCGGGACAGCTACGGTCACAGTATCGAATCCTGCCTCAGGCATGGATGTGTGTGATGTCCTTAGGTTAGTTAGGTTTAAGTAGTTCTAAGTTCTAGGGGACTGATGACCTAGGATGTTAAGTCCCATAGTGCTCAGAGCCATTTGAACCAAATGTCTATTTGCAGTACGAATTGTGTCAGAGGGGATTCAAAAATGAAAAAGCTGGTATAATATGCTTACTTTTATTCCATAATGTCATATGGGATTATTTTTTGGGGTAAGCAAAAGTTTTCCGGGCACAAAAACGTGCAGTAAGAGTTATATATGGTGTCAATTCAAGAACATCCTACAGAAGCCTGTTTAGGGAACTAGGGATACTAATTACTGCTTCCCAATATTTTAATTCCTTAATGAAATTTGTCATTAAAAATATATCACTTTTTCAAAAAAAAGCTCAATTCATGCAATCAATACTAGAAATAAGAATAATCTTCACAAGGATTTAAAGTCACTAATTCTTGTACAAAAAGGTGCGCATCATTCAGGATCAGACATTTTCAATAACTTGCCAGCAGCCATAAAAAGCTTAACAACCAATGAAATTCAGTTTCAGAGAAGCCTAATGGAATTTTTTGGTGGCCAACTCCTTCTACTCCATTGATGAATTTCTCAGTAGAACCAACTGATTTGTGTATATATGATATAACTTCTCCTCAATTTCAGTGCATTAATGTGTTCATTGTAAATAAGTGTGTGTGTGTGTGTGTGTGTGTGTGTGTGTGTGTGTGTGTGTGTGTGTGTGTGTATGTGTGTGTGTGTGTGTGTGTGTGTGTAAGTGCAATCTAACTTCTACATCATTTCAGTGCATTAATGTGGTCATTGTAAATAAGTATTATAATAGTTCTATTACATGTTTATTACCTTATAAATAAAAAGAACTTTTTTTATTTTAAATTCTGCAAGGTTCACAGGAGAGCTTCTGTAAAATTTGGAAGGTAGGAGACGAGGTACAGGCAGAAGTAAGGCTGTGAGGACGGGGCGTGAGTCGTGCTTGGGTAACTAAGATGGCAGAGCACTTGCCCACGAAAGGCAAAGGTCCCGAGTTCGAGTCTCGGTCCGGCACACAGTTTTAATCTGCCAGGAAGTTTCATATCAGCGCACACTCCGCTGCAGAGTGAAAATCTTATTCTGCAGTGCATTACTGTTTGTAAAATGATTCTTTCATACAGTGTTCATTAAAAAAACTGACGCTGATTCCACTGAGGACCTGTGGAAGGTACATTAGCTTATTTGTTTCAGTTGCAAATATTTGTCATATATTATTGTTATTCTGACATGTTCTACATCCTGGAGGACCTCCTCACTGCGGATCAATTGAAATGAAAGTAAATCTAATGTATTCTAAAAAACCAAACTCTGGGTAAGATGTACTCCATAGCATTTCTTACATGCCAAAAATACAAACAATGAGCCGTCGATTTCAAAAATAGAGTATACAAACACTGTCACAAAAGAGGGAAAATGCGAAAAAAACAGGAAAATACTATAAAAACTTATGACTATGAAAAAATGTGCAACAAAATCATAGTTACGATACTTTATATAACGTTTTTGTTCTCTTGTTTTAAATTATTTACAACCATTTCAAAAGTAAAACCATTCAAGATGTAGCACCTAAAAGTACTAAATCGGTTCATGAGTTAAATTATTATTCAGCAAAAGTGCGTATGCTGGCAATACATCGTGTGACCGAGGTCAAATATAGTACCACACGATGACAATAGATTTGTAGAATTGAGGAAACTGGGTGTATCTTGTGTAAGACTTACAGCATGACTTTTCGATGTTTACGGAATCGTCATCTACAGAAAAGCTGCAGATGAAAGTTCCTCTTCCACTTTTCTGTCAATGGCTTAGTCAGTATTGTCCGCGGCCGGTTACTGAATCGTCAGTGTTACGGATTATCAATCCTCTGGGCCCAGGTTTGATTCCCGCCTGGGTCGGGGAATTTTCTCCGCTCAGGGACTGGGTGTTGTGCTGTCCTCATCATCATCCTATCATCCTCATCGACTGCAGGTCGCCGAAGTGGCGTCAGATTGAAAGACCGGCAACCAGCGAACGACCTGCCCGACGGAGGCCCTAGCCATACGATTAAATAAATAGAAAGTCAGTATTAATGTCGTAGTATTTTTGTTTACAGAAAAGCGCTTTTGTCTTGAACAGGCTACCGCACACGGCACGTGGATGTCGGAATGGGTAGATGCGTGCGTGACTTCCTGGTTCGTCTTGACAACGTGCGGTGGATGAGTTTTCCATAATATAGCAATGCGCGAAGTTCAAATGGTTCAAATGGCACTGAGCACTATGGGACTTAACTTCTGAGGTCATCAGTCCCCTAGAACTTAGAACTACTTAAACCTAACTAACCTAAGGATATCACACACATCCATGCTCGAGGCAGGATTCGAACCTGCGACCGTAGCGGTCGCTCGGTTCCAGACTGTAGCACCTAGAACCGTGCGGCCACTTAGGCCGGCGCGCGAAGTTCGTGAACAAGTAAAAGTGTACCACATTCGCTCAGCACCATCCGCCAAATAGCGTTGCCGGCCAACCCCGTGAGATATACGGTGTTTACAGATTTGCTGGACGTTTTCACTCGGTTCGCTGCTGTTCGTTCATTTATGACCAACTTACTTTGTTTAGGCAAAGCAATTATGATGTGATAGTGTTACGCATGGAGTAGTCTATTTAATCATTCTGTCCACTTCCCACATTCCTCTCTATCTTTCCCTGTTGTCTCTTTTAAGTACCGTAATCCATTTCACACACCAACACTCAACATCAATTTCTCTATCCCAAGCCGGCCGGTGTGGCCGTGCGGTTCTAAGCGCGTCAGTTTGGAACCGCGTGACCGCTACGGTCGCAGGTTAGAATCCTGCCTCGGGCATGGATGTGTGTGATGTCCTTAGGTTAGTTAGGTTTAAGTAGTTCTAAGTTCTAGGGGACTGACGACCTCAGTAGTTAAGTCCCATAGTGCTCAGAGCCATTTGAACCATTTTTTTTTCTCTATCCCACCTTCCACAGCCATACCAACCTTCATCTCATTACAAACAGTCTTACGATTTCGCTTACACTCGTACCGTAAACGCTACATAAACTATGTTCTTCTCTCTTCTAATTATATCCTCTCCAAGTGCAGTTGCTTCCAGTGCTAGAGAAAGGACAGTGATTATTTTCGCCTTTTTGTGACGTCATTTTTTTAAAGACGAGGTACAAATTGAGCATTGTTACAATTTTAACGCCATGAATGAAAATTATATTTGCCGTTGTTGAAATAAAGGGTGAAATATTTCATCTTTCTTTTAATTGAAAACCATTAATGCGTAGAACGAGAAGTTTGCATAGCTGAAGGATCACCCCGTCCCATGTGGAGTGTGGGAAAAGAAACAAGAATAAAAGAAAGAAGAGATGTACATTCTGTATAGATACAGATATAACAGGAATTTTACATACATTATCTTACCTGTCATACATTACGATTACAAAAGTCACGGGATACCTCCTAATATCGTGTTGGACTTCTTTAGCTCGGCGTAGTGTGGCAACTCGACGTGGCATGGACTCAAGAACTCGTGGAAGTTCCCTGCGGAGCAGTGTTGCCTCTGTAGCCGCCCATAATTCCGAAAGTGTCGCCGGTGCAGGATTTTGTGCACAGCCTGACCTCTCGATTATGTCCCATAAATGTTCGATGAGATTCACGTCGGGCGATCTGGGTGGCCAAATCATTAGCTCTTCAAACCAATCGCGAACAACTGAGGCCCGATGACATGGCGCATTGTCATCCATAAAACTTCTAACGTAACTGGTGAACATGGAATCCATGAATGGCAGGAAATGATCTCCAAGCAGCCGAACATAACCATTTCCTATCAGTGATCTTTACAGTTTCACAAAAGGACCCAGTCCACACCATTATGGGGCCGCCACCATCTTGTACGGGGCCTTGTAGGCAACTTGGGCCCATGGCTTCACGGCGTCTGCGCTACGCTAGAACCCTACCACCAGCTGAAATCGGGACTCATCTGACAACGCCACAGTTTTTCAGTCGTCTAGAGGCTAATCGATAAGGTCACGACCCCAGAAGAGGCGCTGCGTACTATTAGCAAAACCACTCACTTTAATCGTCTGTTGACATAGCCCATTAATGCCAAATTTCGCGGCACTGTCCTAACGGATACGTGAGTCGTACGTCTTCCGTTGATTTACGAGGTTATTTCACGCTTTTCTCGCTTTTCTGCTAGTAATGAAAACTGTAAGTAAAGGCCTCTGCTCTCCGTCGTTAAGTGATTTTCACATGAAACACCTGAGTACAGGTGACTATTCCGCCCACGCATTGGCCTTTTATACTTTGTGTACGCGATACTATCACATCACTAACCCATAACTTGTGTAACCTTAGTATATACTGGAGGAGGGGTAGTCATACAGTTTTAATAATGAGCTCGAAAAAATAAAGTTAGTAGTTGTAGTAGTAGTATGGTATTGTGCCTTACGGCAGGTCTTGTCATGGGTTAAGCCTCTTCCACTTTTGTCTGTCCATAGCCAGTCTTTTCATTTCTGAATATTTGCCTCCTTTGATATTGTCCAATATTTAATATCTTCTTTTTTCCTATTCTTCTTTTTCCCTCCACCATTCCTTCTAATCCTTCCTTCAATAAACAATCCCACCTTAAACAATGTCCAATGCAGTTCCGTTTTCTCTTTCTGTTGACTTTCAGCATGTTTCTTTGTTCTCCAACCCTTCTTAATACTTCTTCATTCCTTACTCGGTCTTCCCATTTCACTTTTTCCATTCCTCTCCATATCAACATCTCTAGTGCCTCCAATCTTCTTTCATCTTCCTTCCTCAATGTCCAGGTCTCCGCGCCATGTAGTGCAACCCTCCAAATGTAACATTTGGAAAGTCTTTTCCTCAGATCTTTGTTTAGTGGTCCACAAATTAATTTCTGTTTCCTCTTGAATCCTTCTTTTGCCATTGCCATTCTTTTCCTAATTTCTGTTGAGCAATACATATCATCCATTATTACACTTCCCAAGTAATTGAAGTTATTCATTTGCTCTATTTCCTCTCCACCTATTTTCATGCGGCCTTTCCTCCAGTTACCATGCTTTTCGTTTTCTTCTTTTTAATCTTCATTCCATATTCTTCTAATTTTGGGTTTAGATCATCTAACTTCTTTTTCATCTCTGTTGCACTCTCTGCCATCACAAACATGCCGTCTGCAAATCTTACACACTCCGCTCTCCGACCACTTATACAAACACCTCTCCTTCCATCAAAACTTTCACTAATAATTTCCTCCAGATATATATTGAACAGTGTTGGTGATAAACAACAAACTTGTCTTACACCTCTTCCCAGTTCCAATAAACTTAAGCTATGAATAAATCCGACTACATCACTATTCTAATAAGGACTACCAGTTTGGATCTTCCTTGTGGTCTGGAGTCGCTGTGCGCAGTTTGTCAACACGGTGATGCGAATTGCATAGTTTTACGTCAACAATCGTACGAATGGCACAGTTTCAGGTCATTCGCACCGCTGTTGACAAACTGCACTTTGCAGCGGCGGACCTGAAGATCGAAACCACTAGTCGTCAGTAAAAGAAACTGTGTTTCATATGGCTTTCTGTTATTTATTAATATAACTGAAATAACGGATCCTACGACACAGCGTCAGTCACGAAAGGAAGGTTAGATAATATTTTCGTTTGTTCGCGAACACATTTCTGCATTTGTAGTACACATTGATATCCCCAAGCCACAATACTGTAGCGCAAGAAGCCGAGAAAAAATGCCGCCGCGCACTGAAAACGTTTTCACGGTCGCGTCAGTCCAATTCATGTGACATTCTTAGTTATATGGATTTGCCTGACACAGCTGCATCATATCCTCTGCTGTCTAAATCTAATACCGGACTATACCTCACTTTATCAATGGATTGCTTCATTTTTGTCCTGGGTCCCCTACCGGCGTACTGCTGTACTGTGGTGCGGCGATTTCGGGTCTGCCAAAAATGAAAGAGTATACCAATAAATAAACGAAACGTGGATCAAGTAATTTGATTTTTTTGTGGCTTTATGACTACCCATGGTAAGCGTGTCATTTATCTATGAGATTGGAAACAAAATATTTAAAATATTCACTGTTTCATCCTTGTGTAGAGACAATAGGTAATTGTCATATATTATGTTAGACTACAATATTTTTCACTAAAAATTACGTAATAAGTCAGAAATGACGTTACTCAATACAAGACAACAAGGAGCGTATCTTCAAACTTGAATGTGTCGGTAGCTAGTTACGTCATTACGCTTGCTTCTCAGCACAATCGGGTACACCTTTGGCGTGGTTTTGTCGGTTTCAGAGAAGATAAACTCCTCCCGAATAGGAAATATTGTCCGCTAGGTGTTCAGATTATATCACCTAGCGCCCAGATACAACATGTGAACGCAGTATTATATCTGATAGTGGTTCTTCGCTTTCGTTTCTCTGAGGAATTCGTTCTTTGCCGTAAAATCAATGAACGAGTGCTGCGATCTAAATTTACGCGCCGGTTATCTCTCTGTGCGGCGTCTGATTGCTTGGCCAATACGGTCACGTGACCACGGTGACGTAGGAACGCTCTCAATATTTCACAGGCCGCTCGCCTTGATCGAGCGGAAAGCCGATAACCGACTGGGCGCGAATGTTGTTTGTGGGTCGCCGGTCCGGCACTAGTGGTATGGCCTGACCTTGATAAGGTGGCAGGGAGGAAAGGTTAGGGGTTAGCGGTCGGACGAAGTAGAGGTACAATTTGCAGGTGGACACTCCGCATAGCCTTATCGAAAGTAATGTGCGGGCATTCATCTGAAAATTGTCAGTGAATAAACGTTAAAGGTAAATAACCTTACTAGGCAGGAAAAGGATACAGACTGACGATAAATGAAGGAAAGATAAAGGTGATAAAAATATTTGGCCAAAAAGGTCGTGAGGCCACCATATCCGCCGGGAGACCTAGTTCTTCCGAAGAGGGACATTCGTTGGACATTGTAGTAGTCGCAGTGCGAGTTCTACGACCCCAGCGCTTGCTTGCTTTTCAAGTCAGTTCTGGAGAATGAGTTGGGACTGCTGTGTGTGTTAATGAGAATGTAGGTAACAGGAGAGTCCGCCATAAGGTATGCAACGCATTTTTTTTCTTGAAGCAGGTTGGTTTATTTCACCATATTATTCTCCATTCTTCTGGCCGTTTTTCAACATTTTCTCCTTTCACTACGACGTCCTTACGTCATCTTACTGGCTGGACCTGCATATCTGTATGGTACCACTCTACAGGTCGACGTCGTTTTCTTCATTCGGCCAAACAGGTGGAAGTCGGAAGGTGCGAGAAATAGGCTGTGCGGTGGATGAGGAAGAACAGTCAACTGAAGTTTTGTGAGTTGTTCTCGGGTACGCAGACTTGGGTGAGGTCTTGCGTTGTCATGGAGAAAGAAAAGTTTGTTTCCAATTTTTTGGCGATGTGCACTCTGAAGTCGTTTCTTCAGTATTCTGAATGTAGCACACTACACTTCAGGGTAGATCGTTGCGCCATGAAGCAGGACTTCAAACAGAATAACACATTCAGAGTCTTTGATTTTGCCGACTGAGGATGTGGTTTTGAACTTTTTCTTCGTAGGAGAGGTGGTGTGGCACCACTCCACGGGTAGCCGTTTGATTTCCGTTTCGAAGTGATGAGCCCATGTCTACACAGATGTGATGATGCTCAACAAGAATTTGCCGGCAATTGTGGCCGAGCGGTTCTAGGCGCTTCAGTCCCTAACCGCGCTGCTACTACGGTCGCAGGTTCGAATCCTGCCTCGTGCATGGACGTGTGTGATGTCCTTAGTTTGGTTTGAGTAGTTCTAAGTCTAGGGGACTCAGGACCTCAGATGTTAAGTCCCATAGTGCTGAGAGCCATTTGAACCATCAACAAAAATTTGTCACAATAAGCCTCGCAACGTGCAAGCAATTCCACACAAATGGTCGTTCGTTGTTCATTATGGTCTCCTGTTAGGTGGCGAGAAACCGAGTAGGCACACAGAGTTTTGTGTACACCAACTTAAGATCGTGTGTGTTAGCACTACTAGCAGATAAGTCCAATTGTGCAGCGAGGTGTTTGATTGTGAAACCAATGAGAGTGTCCGCACACACCAACATTGCAGGAGTGACAGCTGTTTGTGCCGGCCGGAGCGCGGAAGATCGGACAGGTCCGCGCGTCCTTGTGGTGATGATGACAGACGCTTCGCCCGACGACTCACCGTGCTTTTGTTCAGTGACAGGTGTGCGTTGACATTCTGCAAGCGCCTTCAAACACGTGAGGAGTTCTGGTTTTCCGCCAAAAGAAACTCAATAACAGCTCTTTGCTTTGCAGATGCCATTTTTGAAAGTTACATATAGTGCCACCACCTATCGGAACTTCGTGAAAGTATAGCATAGTATTGGATGGTAGTGAAACATGGACTGTGGGAAAACCGGAAAAAAAATAATCGAAGCATTTCAGATGTGGTTCTACAGAAAAATGTTAAAAATTACATTGACTGATAAGGTAAGAATAGAAAATGTATTCTCGAGAATCGACGAGGAAAGGAGTATATGGAAAATACTGACAAGAAGAAGGGACAAGATGGTAAGACGCCTGTTAAGACATCGCGGTTATGGAGGGGGGGGGGGGGGGAGATGTAGAGTGTAAAAACAGTAGAGGAAAACAGTGATTGAAATACGTCCAGCAAATAACTGATGACGTTGGTTGCAAGTGCTACTCTGAGATGAAGGGGGTGGCAATGGAGAGGATTCGTAGCAGACTTCATGAAACCAGTCAGAAGACAGACGACAAAAAAGGAAGAGTCCTAATTCTTTAATCGAAATTGACCGAGAAAAGGAATATTGTATTACGTATTGACAGCCTGTCGTAAAATTTAAACTGTGTGCTACGTACAACGATTAAGCATAGTAGACCTATCCTGAAAGTACATTACCAATCAATCACATCAACTCATACGTGGCTTTCGCAATTTCTATATATTTGAAATGGAAGTACACAGGCACAGTCTTAGGTAAGACAGATCGCACACTCTTGTTCATTCGCAAGGTGGCGAGAAAATGAAATCAGTGTACGAAGTAGAGTGCTTACATATCACTCGTGCGCCACTTCCCAAATTGCTCCTCAAGTGTGTGGGAGCCGTAACATAGACGGCTCTAACGTATGTGAGGAAGGGCGTTGTGACAGGTGACAGAGACATTCAGCAGCCTCATTTGTATCTCTTCCGAAAGAAAGTAGGAGCATTTAATGTGTCGCTCTTCCCGCGCTCCATACGCGACTGGAAAGGGAAGAAGCACTAAAGTCGTTTCATACTGTCCTCTGCCATTCACTTCGCAGTGACTTACAGTGTACGCGTGTAAAAGTACAGTTATAAGATTTAAAAAAGAAAAAGCTGCCCCCCGAGAGTTTGAGTCTGCCTAGTGGCGTTGTGGTCGCGTGACGCTGTAAGGAAAGCATAGAAGCGGAGCAGGGACGAATGTGGAATCATTACAGCGACGATACCGGAGGCAGATAGAGAAATCCATTGGGATAAGCGACTTTGGCATATGACAGCATATTGTGCCTCGGCGCCTGGGAGTGGGCATATCAGAAACGGCGAAGCTGGTCGGCTGTTCGCCAGCTACTTAGTGGTTGAGGGACGGTGAAACGACGAGCAGGCGATGAGGTCTTAACGTCCACCCTTCGTCTCAGTATGTTGAGTTCTAGGGTTTTCCCTTATCAATAAAGCAGGTAAGGCTGAAGTCTATGGCAGACTTGACGAAAGAGTACAATGCTTGCGTAGGTACGTTTCGGAGCTCACCGTTCAGCACGTGTTGTTGAACATGGAGCAGCGTAGCAGGCGACCCCTATTTGATCCTACGTTAAATCAGTGACGTCGTCAGTTGCGACTACAGAGAGGACGAGATCACTGAGACTGCATCGTGGGTCAATGGAAACGTGTCACCTGGGCTGATGAATCACATTTCTTGTTGTACCAGCTAGATGGTCGGGTCCAAATACACCGTCAACCACGCGGAAGATTTCTCGAAAGATGCCTCGCCCCACGTACGCCAAACAGCGAGCATAGTATTACGATATGGCGGACAGTGACCTGATTGCATGAGGTCTATGGTAGTAATAGATGTCACCATGGAAACTGTGGACATCTCGACGGCGTTGTCATATTGAAGGAGGATAACGTCGGTGTCAAAAGACAGTCATTGTGCTGCAGTGGTTTGAGGAGCGTGATGTTGAACTCACGTTGATACCTGATTTGAAGCTGACGGATCACATCTGGATGCTTTGCACAGCCATCTCGTGCCACGTATATCCGGACTCCTACAAAGGACTTTTTGAATCCAAGCCACGTACAGTCGTTCCTGTACTGCGTGTCGTCATAAAGTTCTGGCTTATTACAGTAGATTTACGGAAGTATCAGCCAATGACTCACGTTACAAGGGAGAGGTAGACACAATTTTGAGGGGAACTGTCGTCTGGAATATCAGCGAACGTTAAAAGTGGAAACAATTTCGACGGGAGATAACAGACGAACGTGTGACAACAAGAAAAATATTATTAAAGACTGCAAGGGAAGTATAGTAATAAGAACCAAGTAAGGAAGTTGCATTGGGGTGTAAGTGGATCAAGTGTTTCCATTTAATAGCTGCCATGTGTCATCCAGACTTCCATAATTTTCATGAAGAAATTTCCTGAATGGCACTCACCTGACTGAAATAGTACTGTAATAGTAGTGACATGCGAACATGCAAACATAAGTACTGTTATATTGAAGTTGTTATTCTAATAAACTGAAATAGGAGGGATCTAGAATGAACAGAAGCTCCGGGCAGAAGTGAATGGACGTTGTGGGGACGCAAATATATTTTAGCTATAACACAATAATCCAAAACGTTAATCAGTTCCAAAAGAAATTATTTAAGATGAGCACAGAAATCATAAAAACTTTAACTGACTCAAGTTTCAGATATTCCCAAAATTGTGCAAATTTTCCTTGAGTTTAATATCAATTCTCACAATTTAATAACGTTAGGTGCTCAATAAATATAGAAACCAACATACTAAAGACTTAATTGCCACAGAATTCCTCAAAAACAGAGGTTGTAACAGCACTGTTCAATGTGAGCTACGTTGCTCTTTCAAGACTAGCGCCTCCACTACTTCCTGTCAGCAGTAAAATGATCACACTCAAAACTATACTTTCACAGAAGTTAACTAGGTTGCAGGGAGACGGCAAAAGAAAGCCTAAACAGCAGTAAAGGGTTGTTATTAGTCGCTTTTTTCCGTTATTGTGTTTCAGTGCCCCATCCGGGGTGGGCTGGCAGCAGCATATGCGCTGCTCTTCAGCTGAAAGATAGTAATTATACAAGTAATACATTTAAAATAACAGAAAGGAGAAAATATGTCGTACATAAATATAAAAATGGGGAACAGTATGGAAGAGAAAAGACAAAAAGGGGGGCGACTGTAAAATGGAGATAAAAACCGCAAAAAAGTAGTGCACACAAAAAAGACACCACACACTGTGCCAATTAAAGAACACAAAGCGAAGTATGACTGGAGCATATAGATGGACAGCGTAGCACATAACAATCACTGACACTAACACTATGTACAAGTCCAGCACACAATTAAAAATCACAGCCCTTCACACATGGGAGAACAGCACCAAACATAACACTGTCGTGGCACTCTGATTACGATGAGCAAACTGAGAGGATCTGCCAATGGCATGGAGATGAGGGAGATGGGAAAAAAGGGGGAAGGGGAGGAGAGTGGGGAGATGGGTGGGGGCGCGCCGAAGAGGGCTGGAGAGGGAAGGACGTGAAAGGGAAACAGTGGAGGAGGGGGTGCAGAGACCTGGAGGAAGGAGGGAAATCCGCTCTGGGAGGAGGAGGGAAGAGGAAAAAGAGGACCCTGGGGAGGCAGAGGCACACGGCCAGGTTACAGTTGGAAGGAAGGGTAAGGGTAGATGTAACAGTGAAATTCAACATCTGGGAGGGGGAGGTGCAAGAAATTGCCCTGATGAAGAAGATGGTCTGTAGGTGGAGAGAGAGAGGGATACAGAGATACAGCAGCAGCAATCGGCGAGGGATGGAGAAAAAGGAGGAAACCAGGGGATGGAGGGGATCGAGCCTGCGGACAGTGTAAAGTATGTAGAGATGTTGGAGGAAAAGGAGGAGGTGGGGGAAGGGATGAGGTCATACAGGAGTCGTGTGGGGGAAATAAAGCGGATATTACTCGCTGTGAAGCGTGTTAGTTTCCTTGGTTAGTTATGCATACAGGACACAAAGCACAAATGGTAGTCACTGTCCATGCGCTCCAGAAAGAGACTTCTTGCGGACGAAGATAGCACTAGCCAGCACAAAATTCGTCCACTGGACGCCGCTATCCATTTAGTGTCAGTCAGCAGCCGCCCATCCTCTTTTTTCGATGCTCGCTTCATGTCCTACGTGCTTCGCTCCTCCCTACCAAGCTTGCTTCACAGTTGCCGCTGTTAACGCTGGTGGTTCTGTCTGCGACTCCTTCGATGGTCCGCGTGCCCTCTGGCCACAGTGAGCAAGCACCTCCAGCCTTGGCACCGTGTGCTAAGCGAAGCAGTAGTTAAACTTTGCGGCGTGAACACAGCACAAAAGAGACTATAATTACATGTGGTGTGCCCCAGAATTATGTACATTTCAGGACGGTTAAACTGGGGCACTGTCTCACGCTCCCAACTCCTTTTTCTTAACAAAGGACCGAGCATGCGTAATAGGTTCAAAGGTATGTGAGTGGTTCAATGACTTCTTAAGTAATGGAATCTAATACACTGTTCTCCCCATCCTCTGCTATGCAAATGAGCTCTACACATCCTCGAACGCCATGCATTCCGTCCAGCCATTCAGAACCGCTTACTCTTCCCCACCCGCATCTTCTACCAACTTATAACATTTCCCACCCTACTCTTCCACCTTTAGCACTTCTTCTGAATACCCTACTTTACTTGTAAACTCGACACTGTCCACCCCCCCTCCCATACCGTACCACCACATTCCCCAGCACCATACCTCCACGATCTCCATGTCCTCTCCCAACGAAACTTTAATACCTTCTTGTCCCAATGAAATTCTCCCTGTAATACACACATCTTGCCAGATCCAGAAAGCCCATTCCACCCTCCATTTGTCAGAGCTCCTTTCCTTCCACTCCTCTTCACCCACATCTTAAGTCTTGGTTTGGAGCCGCATCCCTCCACCCACACTATCGCCCTCTTGCGCCCTACCCTTGAACACTACGTTATCATGATACCCTTATCTCTTGCAGTCTACACCCACTCTTCACTTCACTCATCTATGATATATTTTAAGCAGCCCGTACATCGGCATTTACCTTTTAACTTATGGAACTGTCCATCTGCTTTTGTATACTAGTTCGCAAAGCTTGTTTCCTACTCATACGTTTCTATACTATCATTAATTAAAAATTTAGACTTTAATTTAAGCAATTTAGGATGTGTCTTTTTATAGAGCAAAAATTTCATTTTTGTCAACCTCCATGTCTAATTTTTATGTTTTCAAAATTTTACTCTCATGTGGTTAAAGAGGGGCAAATTGTATATTTCCCGCATGGGGGGGGGGGGGGACGAAATAGCAATGAAGAAAAAAATACATTCTCCTCGCCGGCGAGTGTTCATCAGAGACATGGACATCGTCAGGAGTGCCGATGGGAACTGTGACAGGACCTTTCTTATTCTGTGTATACATAAATGATCTGGCCAATCGGGTGAGCAGAAATCTGCGGCCCATTGCTGGTGACGCTGTAGTGTTCGGGAACGTGTCTCTGAGTGATTGTGGGAGGATACAGGATGACTTCGACAGTATTTATAATTGTTGTGATGAATGGCAGGTTGCTATAAATGTGGAAAAATGTAAGTTAACGGGTGTTACAGTGACAGTGATTAAATATCTAGGAGTAAAGTTGTAAAGCGGTATGAAATGGAACGAGCGAGTAAAGATTGTAGTAGGGAAGACGAAAGGTTGACTTGTGGTATTTGCGAGAGTATTAGAAGAGTGTGGTTCATCTGTAAAGCAACCGCGTATAGAACAATGATGTGACCCATTCTGGAGTAATGCTCCACTGTTTAGGACCGTCACCAGGTCGGATTAAAAGAAAACACCAAAGCAATTCAGAGCAGGGCTGCTAAATTTATTACTGGTAGGTTCAATGAACACGCTATTATTACAGAGATGCTTCGTGAACTCAAAGGGAATCGCAGAAGGGAAGACTACGTTCTTTTCACCAAACACTATTAACAAAATTTAGAGAATAGTCATTTAAAGTTCAATGCAGAACTACTGCCAACGTATAACACGAGTAAGGACAACGAAGGTAAGAGAAATTAGGGAGCGCATGGAGGCATACAGACAGTCATTTGTCCCTCACTCTGTTTGCGAGTAGAATAGAAAAGAAAATTACTATTAGTGGTACAAGGTACCTTCCCCCGCATACACCATACGGTGGCTTTCGAAGTATGTGTGTAGTTGTAGATATCGATCTAATGGGTACCAGAAGCAACAACAGTTTGGTCATCATCTTTTAATTACTGAGCAAATTTAAAAATTTTAAACACTGCCATGCTGTATTTATTATATATTAAAGGTTTAACATAATAACTGAAATAATACAGCTAGAAGCCGTGTATATGTCTTCAAGCAGCATAACTCAGTACTCACGAAAATACCCAGATTACAAAGGGTGAAGAAAAAATGCCACACTTTCAGGTCGGCATGCGACTCCTCATCCAGATTAAAGAAAAAAGTTTATCTAGTAAAATCAGATCGGGTTTATTTTCAAAACACATGTATGAAAACGAGGAACTGCCAACACTGTCAGATCGTGTAGCGCATCAGAATGTACAGAGGAACGTGTATCACCCTGCCCTAATATATTAGTCATCATAGCTCACTGAGTAATTGTCGTGACTTCAAACCCACATGAACAATGGAATTATGGTCCAGATTCTCGTCGTGTTTTTTTTTTTTTTTTACTTTTTAGACGTTATTTCCTTAATCCTCATCGTTTACAAACAAGACACCAGTTTGTCACATTACAATAGCCTGCCAATGACAGTGAGATCCATTAAACAGCATGCCTGTGTGTACTAACCACGGCGTGCACAGCCAGAACTGGTGCTGTCAAGTTCATGTCGGGTGGCTTCCCGATAACGATGAATATCGATATGCTTTGGTTTTTGGATGCATCCGATAACCAATTTATTGCTGCTTCTCGTGCGTATGCTGCATTGTATCCTCAAAGAAACAATCTCTATAAGAAGGTTTTTCGTCTTCTGGAGAAAAGCTTTCGAGAAACTGGTAATCTTCGTCCGCTAGTTGTGGACAGAGGTCGTCAAACGACTACATATACTCCACAAACAGAAAACCCGATTCTTGAAAGCGTTCACCAGTCACCTGGGCTACGCACCCTTGATATTGTGAGGCAGTTCCAGATGTCTCAAAGTCTGGTTGTTGAACTGCTACACGACGAAGAACTGCATCCATATAACTACGTGTTAACACCAGCGTCCAGAAGACTGCGATCAACAAGCAGAGTTTTGTAAATGACTTTTGCAACCACGTGGACGATAACGTACATGTTATAAATAACATGATATGAATTGACGAGTCTAGCTTCATTTGTGGACGTATTTTCAACCTCCATAACAGCCATTCTTGGTAGGAACGCAACTCAATGTCACCCGTGAACGTGGCTTTCAGGCACGCTTTGGCATAAAGCTGTGGGCCGTAATCGTGGGAGGAGTCCTTTTGGGTCTTTAACTATTGCCGGACAAATTGAATGTGCTTCTATATGGTACGTTTCTTTGCAATACTTTGACTGACGCTTTAGAAAACTTTACAGTTTGTCGTCGGCGGGAGCTATGGTTTCACCATGATTGTCCAGCGCCAAGTTTTGGAATGAATGTGCGTAACTATTTAAAAGAAGCGTTTCCAGGGAAATGGATTGGTCGTGGCAGTCCGTTGTTCTGGTCTCCCACGTTCTTCATGACTAGATTTTTTTATTTTAGAGGAGCCTTAAAGGAACAGATTCACAGTACTTCACCCATGGATGTACACGACCTGACAGCTCACGTGCATGCCACTTCAGAAATGGTGGACGCAGGTGCTTTGGGTAGGGTCAAACAAAATATGATCCAGCAAGGGGCGAAGTGTTGGCAAATGCATGATGATCGCTTTGTTTGGCAACGTTGCTCGTACATGTATGTACCGGCTCTGTGAACATAAGCCTGGACGTCAAACGTACAGAGTGGAATTATTGCTCATAGCATGATGTGCAATCTTGTGTAGCCTACCTATTACGTTTCTTGTACCTCATCAGAGACAGACGATGTAACTGTAATTATTGTCTGTTTTCTTTATTTGTGTCGTGGACGAAAGAAAGTAGTCGCTTACATCTCGATGAACTTCATGTCATGAATTAGTCTTTAAATACAGGTGACTTTAACAGAATTACATACGCAAGATACCGCATTGTGGAGTTGTAAATCGGATAAAATTTGATGCTGTAACTGAAGAAAAATGGCCTAGTCTTGTTTAGCTAATGAGAAAGATCCAGCACAGCGCAGTGTTCATGCTATCCTTTCTTGGCCATACAGCACGCAGTTAGAATGATATCAGAGCCTCGGTTTAAACCTATTGGTGGGAGTAGGTTTTGCTAGATACAGTTTTGTATTCAACTGGGAAAAGGAATCACATGTAGCATTTTTTTCTTTTTTTTTCACCTTGAATTCGTTCAGTATTTAAGAATGAGATCACTTAGCGACTCCTAATGAACTTTACATATAATTTCAAATCTTAACGAAACTTTTTCTCTTCCCCTCCTCCACACAGACACACACACACACACACACACACACACACACACACACACACACACACACAAAATTGTTACATTTTCGCTGCTTATGCAATAAAGGTTCAGCATCAGTCATGTCATTTTAATTTAATTCTGTTCGCAACACACATACCTGCAAAATTGTATCATTGTACGATACATAATTCAAGAGCAATGACATCAGACACCTTGATGTACTTAAGAAATTGGCTTTTCTTATAACGGAGTGCAAATCACATGGAATATAGTCATCCAGTGTATGATAATAATAGCACTTACGAATTCTATAAAATCTTAAACATAGTTTCAAACATTTTCTAAAGTGTACATGCTTAACGTGAAATATATATAACACGTAAACTTATTTGCAAATGAATCAGACGCTTGAAGATGCATTCTACATGGAGATTCGATTCTTTAAAGAATCGGGGGTTTACTGGTGGGATAGAAACCATGTAAATACTACCATATATGCAGTGTACTGTAATAAATCTATAGCTACACCCTCTTCCCAATCAGATACTATCCAGTTATATTTAATTTAACCATATCCACCGAAATATAGCGAGAGGACGTGAAAACACAAAAATCTCTACCAAAATATTATTGGACTGAAAGATCTTCAGACAAATAAAATCCTTTACATGTGTAGGACTTAAGTGACAGAGAAGGGAAGCCAAGTGGAGGAAATCAGAGGTACAATGTCTATGAGATTGGACATTAAAATGAAATTCAAAGAAATTAACAAAAAGAATCGACAAGTGGTTTGCAGGTGTGCAGTATTATATAGAAGCGACTGATGGACAGTCAAAAAGAAAGAGCAAAATATTTAAATAACTACGGAATGCGTTGTGGGGGATGTGCAAAATGTGAAATAGAATACTGGAGCAATGAATGAAGATGTAGCCCAGAGAATGAAAGACAAGAGAAATGTAGTGGAAAAGGTAATAATAAGAAAATCATCTTCGCGGTGACAAACACTACGAAGAAATTATCTGCAACTAAAAGTCATACAAAGACAGATTAAAGGAAAGAGGTGGAGGACCAAGAAGACTGGAAGTGTCGGACGACATTAAAATGTTACCAGAATTTTACGAAGATGTGCTGGAGAGAGGAAAGTGGACAACGTCCTAACGGTACCTCTCATACGACAGACACGCCAAAGGGGAATAAGAAGTAGAAGTAGATAAAGGTAATCCTACCTGTCTACGTACATACATACATATATAGTAAAGGTACATACTCCCCAAGCCACCATGTGGAGAATTGCATGGTGCAGCTGGTATCACTACTAGTCATTTCCTTTGCTGTTCCACTCGCAAATGGAGCGAGGGAAAAATGACTGTCTCTGTACCTCTGTACGAGCCCTAATTACTCTTATCTTCGTGGGCCTTACGTTGAATGAACGTTGGAGATTGCAGAATCGTTCTATACTGAACTACTAATTCTCTTTCTCTAAACTTTGCCAATAGTGTTTCGCTAGAAGGATTTCGTCTTACTTGCAGGGATTGCCAGTTCACGGAGCATTTCCATGTTAATCGAACCTACCGCTAACAAATTCAGCAGTATGTCTCTGAATTTCTTCGATGCCATCTTCTACTACTACCTAGGAGCTTCCCAAACACTCCAGCAGTATTCAAGAACGGTTTGCACAAGTACCTTTATGCGGTCTCCCTTATACATGAAATACACTTTCCTATAAATCTTCCAATAAAACAAAGTCGATCATTCACCTGCCCTACTGTCGAACTTACTTATCCGTTCCGTTTCTCATCGCTTTGCAACGATAAATAATCGATGTATGTCAACCAAACCAACGGACTATTAGTACTGTATTCGAACATTACAGGATTGTTTTTCCTATTCATCTGCATTAACTTACATTTGCAATAACTTGCCATTCATCACACCAAATACAGATTCTGTCTAAGTCATCTTCTAGCCCCTAGCGGTAACTAAATGGGGACACTTTCAAATGTTTCAAATGGCTCTGAGCACTATGGGACTTAACATATGAGGTCATCAGTCCCCTAGAACGTAGAACTACTTAAGCCTAACTAACAGAAGGACATCACACACATCCATGTCCGAGGCAGGATTCGAACCTGCGACCTAGCGGTCGCACGCTTCCAGGCTGTAGTGCCTAGAACCGCTCGGCCACTTCGGCCGGTGGGGACACTTTCCCATACAGTACAGAGCCATCGGCAAATGATAGCACATTGATGTTCACCCCATCCATCGTATAGTTTATGGACTGGGTAGTTATAATTAAACTGACAATGTACCAAGTGCTGCAGTGTGGGCCGTATACATTACAGAATGCTGAAACGTTATAGGTATGTTCATTAATCAGTGCGCTCATAGACTTACTGAGAAAAAATGATAGTTCCCCTGTGCAGGAGAAAATATGGCTCTGTACGCAGTCAGGGCGCGAAATGTTCCTTGTTTTGACGTCAGTATGCTCATTTGGCGACACGTGAGGATTTATTTGTGAACTGTCTGTTGGTGTATTGAATTAAGAAGGTTGAAATTTTCCATATGGAACCCTATGACTACTGGGGAGAAAGACTGCTCGTAATGTTGGTTTATAAGAACAGCACCAACTGCAACGCTGCAGTGCAGCAATACCGCCAACGGAAACAGTACCGGAGAGGACCCATATCAGTAAATGGGCTAAAGAGTATCATCAAGAAATCTGAAGAAATAGGCAAATTACGTGGTGCAGCAGGGTGAGAGGCGGCCCAATCCCATGGCAGTTGTTGAAGTTGCTGTAGCTATAGCTGACCGTGCAGCTTTTGTCTCAAATTCTTCCCTGGTCGGCAGTTCAGCATGTTTTGCGGTGCATTTTACACTGGTATCCCTATACGATTCAGAATGAGCATCAATTGAAACTCGAAGATTGGCTACAACGTCATGACTTTCTCTTTCGTTTTAGGCATGCAAGGAAATGGGTAAAATGTACTCGAATAATATTATTTGACCCGACGAAGCACATTTTACTCTACACCGTGCAGTGAATGCACGGAACAATTGCATACAGCCTTCTACTACGCCACACTTTGGGCAGTAGCATCCAGTGTGGCATGTACCTGCCATTCGCCTAGGATCCGCGGCAACCCCTCAGGCACTGAAGCATCAAGGGTTGACATATCTGCAAGGCGTTGCTTGCCCGGGGACTGCGTTGATCACATCAAGGACGTCAGACAGCAGGGGAAGCGCCAAGGACCTATTTCCTCCACCGTGTCACGTGTGCGGAACTGAATCGGCATGAATTTCTCCATGGCCAAGGCTGTTTAGGGCGACACAAGCTAACACGTTGGCTGTTTGCCCTACCGGCGCTCTGGGCCAATTCAGTTCATGCGCCGGGTCTTAGCAGCCCATCAGTCAGAGCCCAGTCGGAAGCCACCGTAGTGGTACCTACGATTTTCAAACGATTTCCTGAGATATACCTGTAGGCCAACCACGCCGAACGCTCAGCCTCTGTCGATAGGGATTGTCAGTCGCATAGTGTTCAAGTCACACTATATTTTTTCACTGTATATTCCAGGCGTATACTTGTTACTGTCTGGGAAGTTGTATTATTTTTTATTTAAAAGAGTTTGCCTTTGTTATCAAACAGCTCTGGTTGCAACAAACACTTGACCTTGTTTACCTATGGCATAATACTTCTTATCAAGCATCTCCCATGGGTGACATAGCGTAGTGCATTCAGCATATGTGACTGAGTGATGTGATTTCAAAAGCTCCCTCATTCCCGGTCCAATTTTCTTCGAGGAGATGACATTTCACAGGCCTATTAGGTATACACTGACATCTGCAAGCTATAAGGGCTAACTTGGCAACACGTGATTCCACCTGCGCAAGAATGCAACTGTGTCCACACAACTATTATCACCCAAGATGGAGCGACAGTACTTCCTGCTCGCCAAGTAAAATATCTGGTAAGACAAAGCTCTGGTAACAACCGCATCACCTCTAGGCACTTTTAATTGCGTAGCCTTCCAGATCCCCCGACCTAAATCCATGCGACTCCTAGCTGTGGGGATATCTGAAAGATCGTGTCTATCAGAGATGTATCCGGTCCCTTCCTAAACTGAAGTATAGACATACGACGACATGTGGTTCTAATTACAATGGATGTGCTACGAGCAACTGTGTTATGGATGCAGCATGTTGCTGAGACGGAACGACGATACGGAATACATGTTGAAACTTGTGACCGTATCATAGTATTACTTACAGAACCACCGTTAAGATTTGTTTTATCGTTCCTCCTGTTTTCCTACACTCACACCACATTCTGCCTACATACAGCGCCGTATTTTCACTTGGCGGCAGAAAGTGGAACTACCGTTTGTTCAGCATACTCCGCAAGGGCACCGATTAAAGAACACACTTTCTGTACTATATTTCAGGGTCCTGCGATATATACAGCCGGCACTACAGCGCTCGGAATTCCGTCAGTTTAATTATACGTAATCACCCAGTATATAGAGAATAAGAGAGGTCCTATTACATGTCGTTGGGTCATTGGGACACTCATGACGATGCTCTTACCTCTGATGAACACCAGCCGTCCATGAAAGCTTACTGTGATCTGTTACTAACGAAGTCTTAAATCCACTCATATATCTGAGAACCTAATCTATACTGTCGGATCTTCTTAACTGTCTGCAGTAGCGCAGGGTGTCAAACGCTTTGTGGAAATCTAGGAAATCTAATCTGTCTGTTGCTATCATTCGTAGTATATCGTGCGAGAATAGGGCAAATCGAGTTTCGCTCCGGCGATGATTTATAAATAAGTGCTGCTTTGTGCTCAGAACATTTTCTGTCTCAAGACAATTTATTCTAATCGAACTAGGAACACCCTCAAGCATTCTGCAATAAACCGATGTTACCGATATCGGTCTGTAATTTTGTGGATTCTTTCTTTTACCCTTTTTATACACACGAATCACCTGCACGCTTACCCGGCCGCTTGGGACTCTGTGATGGACGAGAAATTCGAATCAAATGCAAGTTAAGTACGGGTCCAACGCCGTGAAGAACTCTCTGAAAAATGCAATTCGAATTCCAACTCTTTCAGTTGCTTCTCAAAGACAGGAGTGTCTATTTCTATAAAACCCATACGTGAGTGTGTTCTACGGTCAAACCATAGTGCTTCTGTTATCCTCTTGCGTGAATTACTTTTTAGATGCAAGGTTTTGAAGCTTCACCTTCCCTTTTACTATCGTCTATTACCACAAGAGACTGGTCTACGAGTGACAGAATGCAACACTTTCTTCATTTCTTCCGGTCCGTTGACATAAAACATTGACCTCAAGTTCCTGTTGTCCTTACCATGACTGCAATGTCTTCGTTATTGAAGAAACTGACGGACCTTATGTAACGTTAAACCGTTCTCTGACCACTATCTTTTCTGCGCTGACAGGTTGCTTAGGACTTTCCTTCTCTATGCAAATATATTTCTTATCATCCCACAACAACAACAACTTGAACACTGATCTGAACATCTAGAATGCAAACACTTTCTCATTTATATGTTACTGAGTGTCTAGGTTTCGACCCCGTACAACCCATCTGGTAACAGTTCAAGGTTTGCAATTTGTGAGAACTAAGTCATGCACCTTGAAGTAGGCAACACAAATTACATCATCTGCCTTGAGTGTTGTTGATATAAGTTGGGTTGCATATCTTAAGATGCATGAAATCTCATTTCGACAAAGCAGACTACATTTCCATGCTGTATTGACAAAAATGTTGGATGCAGGATCCCAATAATTAGGTCTATTCGATCTTTAATTTTACTTTTGTTTTACCCACCTGTAAAAACCACTACGTTGTCCTGGAGGCGATTATTCACCGTAGTTAAATGAAAGGTCAAAAATGCCAAAGTAAAATGTTGTATGAACCTTACTACCATTAAACCACTGGAAGATCTGCCAGATACGCTGGGCAATAATCTGAGCCTGTTTGCTCAGTGACTCTGTTGTGTGTAGGTACATGTCGTCTTTGTGAGGCTGTACGGGGATTCAATTTGTACACAATTTCTATGTGGAGAGATGAATTGCAACATCCTTCAAGGGTGAATAAATTTAATACGAATCGCTAGAAGAAATATCCCTGCAGTGTTCTCATACAGTATCAGTAAAGAGGTGCTTAAATACATCGGTGTAACATTGTTTGCAAACGACATGAAATGAATCGAGTACATAAGGTCAGGTGTTAGGAAAGTATAACGCACCCATAAAAGAGGCCGCGAACGAAAGTCTTATGGAACCCTTTTTAAACACTGGTACAGCGTTTGGGATGACCGCCAGGTAAGATTAAAGAAAGATATCGAGGCAATTAAGAGGCGTGCTGCTACATTTGTTTTCTCAGTTCAGCAGTGTTACCCAAAGGTCCGGCGAGAGCAAATTTGGAAATTTGTAATAAGTTCTATGGGATCCAACTGCTGAGGTCATCGGTCACTAATCTTTCACACTACTTAATCTAACTTAAACTAATTTACCCTAAGGACAACACACACACCCATACCCGAGGGAGGACACGAACCTTCGATGGGGGCAGCCGCGCGAGCCGTGACAAGGCACCCAGCCCGCGCGGCTATCCCGCGCTACTGCGAGCACAAATGAAAGTCATTGGAAGGAATAGCAACGTCTTTTTTCCGAAAGGCTATCGATGGAACCAACACCTGCAAAATATTGCAGAACAATCCTACTGCCTCTCGTAAGGGGCTATCTGACAATTCTGAATAGACCTTGTTGACTTTGTAATGATTTTCAATCTTCATAAACTTGCCTCTGGACTGCATCGAACCTTGTACAGTATTGTCTATGATTCAGAATAAAGGAAATGTCTTTCGTCCCAAGAAGTTAGCATGAACAGAATTTTTATTGATGTTCTCAGTGCAGATGCGCCCTTCCATCTCACCAGTCTGCTAAGATTGTGCAGAGTCAACACATATGGTAGAACTGTGTATGAGGTACTTAACGTATAAACAGCGAACTTTGTTTGGCTTATTACTTGTTTACATACGTTGGTTCGATATGATCCGAAAGGATTTTGTTCTCAGAGCTGAGATTGGTCGCCATAGACCGAAATTAGTAACCTGATAGAAAATATTGTTGTCCGTGACTAGAATGAATACGAAAACCCGTTCCTGGGGCACTGTGGATTTTTCCTGTGGCACTGTCAAGTAAAAATGATCGGACGGTACTTCTTCCTTTCGACAAACATTGTGTTTCATCACGGTACCTGTGCATATGTACGAATGTTGTGGACATTTGGAGGTGTCTGATTGAATTCTGACGAAATCTTCTATATACTGTGATGGCAGTACACTAATTGCTAAATTCTGGCACTCATAATGCCTTCTGTACGGGATCAACCATTTTCACTTACGTCGTGGAAGATCTCACTTACCTCTCCACGAGCATGCACGGGTTTATAATTAACTGTGTTTGCCCAGCGGTCGAAATTCTTATCCTCTGAACAGCTATAGCCGGTTGTAATCGCTATCTTAAATTTAAATTGCTCTGTACGGTAATATTTCGAATTTAATTTAACGAGTAAGAAATTTTTTGGCATCTTTTTAGTCAACGGAATAATTTGATGTAAAATGATGGGATCATGTCCCTCAAACCCGAGTTGACACGAGATGTTATAGGTTTAACGACTCAACAAGCTTGTAGCTGTTTCAAATCTGACATTTCATTGAAATGTCTTTGCACTAATGTATTAAATCCATACATATTAAAAAGATGGTAGTGTGTGTGTGTGAGTGAGCAGGCGGGCGTTTGTGTGTGTGCGTGTGCGTGTGCGTGTGTGTGTGTGTGTGTGTGTGTGTGTGTGTGTTTGTGTGTGTGTCACCCCTCCTCCTAAACCACAGGGCCGCTTTCAACCAAACTTGGTACACATATACCTTACTGTCGGTTGACAACCGCTGGGCACTAAGAACCATCAACCTATTAAAAGGGTGTCGGCGATTGTCAAAAAGGAGCTTATCATGCAACGCATGATTTCTGAGTGTTTATTCATCCAGTGTTTGAGGATGACTGCGGTTACGCTCTTGCAACATACTTTACGCATAATTTCAAGCCCTTACGAAATTTTTTCCTTGAAAATGATGAAAGGAAAAATGTTAATGGATTACTACTTTTCCGCTGTTCATGCAGTAAAATTACTGCATGAGGTATGACGTTATTATTTATTACCTCTGTACTACTAACTGTTTTCGTGACACATTTTACGGACAGTACGCACATATACCAGTAAATTTACGTGAAAAATTACATCATTGTACGACACATTTGTTCAGGAGATATAACGTGATAAACATTAAGCCCAAGGTTAGACGATGCGTGGTACGGCCCTTGTCGCGCAGTTATAAATATAAATATCTGGGCAACGCCGGATGTGTCCGCTAGTATATCATAAACTAAGTAGGCTACCACTGAGTTCACAGTGCGCTCAATTCAGGAAATTCGTTTTTGTGTTGGGAACGGACGCACATCTTCGACAAATTTGGGTTCTTAATTTTATATAAATGCTTATCGTAATTATTAAGAAGGAGACCAGGTATAAAATTAATTGGAATGTGTGTTCGTTATTTCATTAACATTGCTGGCAGCTTCAAGCGTTCGTTTTATGTTTCCTTATAGAGTTATACGACATGAAACAAAATCTGAAAGCTGAGATCTTGCACAACACAGACAGATATATGGTGTCTAAGGATACGTGACGTTCGCTACAAAAGCTGGAAACGTTCTGAATATCAGCCAACCACCGTTCTTCGTGTGACTAAGCTATCGCGTGTTACCAAATATAAGTGCGGTGACCTTTCATTTTACTGACTGTAAGACAACGTAAACCGCATTACACCCATCTATCACGAACCATTCCATGATAACACTTGCATAATGCAGTTGTCCTATCTTGATGAAACTGAAAGAAAAAATTGGTGATCCTATTACACACGTAACGTTTCATTTTAATTTACGAAATCAGATCATGGAGCAAAAATTATTTCCACATTCAGCTGAATCAGGAGTTAAAATACGTACGACGTAGCCACATTATTGAAGTGTGTTGTACACTAACTGTGTTCCTTAGTTTCAAGAAGGTATTGAACCTTATTGAAAACACACGAATAAAATGAAGCAGGCATTTCAGTGGCATTACCACTCCAAGAAATAGTCATCACAACCAATATAATGGCTCAATTTCTTGTTTGCAGCGTAAGCAGAGTTACAGATGAACGATACTCGCCTGACGATGAAATTGTCGATACGGTGAACTTGTCGCTACTTAACTGCTAACGGTGGCTGTTTAATTTTTGCATGATTTAACCTGTCATTGCGTATACCTTCCTTCAAGATATCCGAAAACAACACTCCGCAAATCAGTATCCCAATGAAATCTTTGAATCACTACATAATTTCTAATACGACATTCGGGTTTTATAATTTAAACCTTAGTCTTCCCGTTACTGAGAAAAGGGGGTCTTACCAGACAGACGAACAGACAAAGACTCAGATTAGAAATGACAAAATGTTTTTCGTGTGATATAATTACAGATTTACAGTTTTCCGATTTTTCCGTTGGTTGTACTTTAAAACCTTCCTTTTTGTGACTGTTGACCATTGGAAAGTACCCTATACGTTTCAAAGAGTGAATTTGCGAGTATCAAAACATCTGACAGAAATGACAGTGTCTTTTGAACCCATTGACTTATAAGCTTCAGTTGTTTACATCGCCAAGGAATCATAGACCTAAGTATGCGACATAAATTTCAACTTGATACGCCTACCCATTCCTTAGAAACAGAGTTTTTAATAGTCAAATGGACAGACAGACGGAAAACAAATTGATTCTATTAGGGTTCCGTTTTTACTAATACAGGTCGGAATACTAAAAATAAACCGGACAACTTGAAATAATAATCATTAATTTATTATACATCCTTGTATATACGTTTCTATATGTCCAAGAATATGTTCTGAGATCGGTATGTTTGTCCCAGTTTGTAACAACACCACATTCATCCCTGTACGATGTGTATGTATCGAGAAAAAGGGATGTGGACTTGAGAAGTAATATGTATGATTTGCTTAAACCTCGATAAAGCAAAGTCCGTAGCAAGAGGGGGAAAACGCTAACGAAAGACTAATAAGAGTGCCAGTCACTGTACTTTAGAGACTAACACGACAGTATATTTGAAATTCTTCTTCGCTCTTTTGCAAAATTCATAGGAGTTTTATTCTTACCCTTCAAATATTAAATTAGTCTTTACAAAACTTTTATGAAACTTAATCATAACTTGCAGCACATAAACCCAGTTTTTTTTTATTTTTTTTACAGAAGAAACAATTAATCCCACTTGAACTGAATTCATTCAAAGCCACGATCACTTTTAACCACTATTTCAGAAAGAGCGTGTTTTTGATAAAATAATCTTGTTACAAGTTTGTCTGTAATGACGTCATCCATTACCGAGCGAGGTGGCGCAGTGGTTAGACACTGGACTCGCATTCGGGAGGACGACGGTTCAATCCCGCGTCCGGCAATCCTGATTTAGGTTTTCCGTGATTTCCCTAAATCGCTCCAGGCAAATGCCGGGATGGTTCCTCTCAAAGGGCACGGCCGACGTCCTTCCCCGTCCTTCCCTAATCCGATGAGACCGATGACCTCGCTGTCTGGTCTCCTTCCCCAAAAGAACCAAGCAACGTCATCCATTATATTTTATTTTCCGGCAATGTTATTTTATCTTGGTAAGCACTGTATATTCTTACTTTGTCTGCAAAATTAGGGTAGGGTCAGGACGATTCAATTACTTCAAATAACAGTTGAAATGCCAGTGTGTTTCAGTAATTTCTTCATTCGCAGGCAAAACAGTTCTCAGAGCTGGATTTACAAAATGTTACTTAGTTGTACGGTTCGCAACGATACTCTCGCGGTGACAGGTAACTCTTCCTCAGCATTATCAGTTCAAATGGTTCAAATGGCTCTGAGCACTATGGGACTCAACTGCTGAGGTCATTAGTCCCCTAGAACTTAGAACTAGTTAAACCTAACTAACCTAAGGACATCACAAACATCCATGCCCGAGGCAGGATTCGAACCTGCGACCGTAGCGGTCTTGCGGTTCCAGACTGCAGCGCCTTTAACCGCACGGCCACTTCGGCCGGCAGCATTATCAGTAATTCAGTTGGTAATAACAATCCATGAAATGAAATAGTTTATACACTCACACGCACACGCACACACACACACACACACACACACACACACACACACACACACAGAACTTTGATTTTTGGTTATTACAATAAAGAATATTGTCCCAGGAATGAATCAAAATGGTCCCAATCCACTGGTCGGACCCACGAATGCTGCAGCTGGAAATTTCATCGTAAATACTCCGTGGAACTGCCCACCTCAATTCCGATCGACTTGGATAAATGACTGTAAAGTTCAGGGTCGTACAACAGTCGGCCCAGCTCTCCTGAGTAGGAAGTAAAAAAAAAAGTACCTTCCTCTATCAAATGAAGGACAAATTAAGACGATGTGTCACCACCCACACCACTCAGCGCACCACACTTCCGCTACCTACCACTGTCATCGACACACTACCTGATAAACAACAAAATTAATCTGTAAAATAGTACTAATTTAGGTCACAAATATTTACAGAAATACCACAAATAGTTTTTGCTCATTGTAAGCTTTGCCCTGTTTACATTACAACCAAATATTTAATTAATCTGTCACATACTACTGAAAGAAAAGGAAAATAAAAAACCGTTATTTACACAGATGTCACACAAAGTCGGGTAGTTTTATACGCCATTCACAGGTAGCACTTCATTGCTCCTTTGACTGCGCATCGGCACATTACAACCATGATTCATAATCTTCAGTAAATTTAGAAGTAAAGTTATTTTAGATACCAGGAGTGAGAATCAACTGTGTTCTTACAAGCTACGCTCACCGACAGACTACACTCTATTGCTTCCTGAAGTGGAAACCCTACTGAATGATAACTGGGGGGGGGGGGGGGGGGAGGGGCTATTCGACGGGCCTTTCGTTATTGATAAATTACTTACCTATTTACGTTGTTTCCTAGCAGAAAGCACAAACATATTTTAAGGTGATCTTTCTTATCACTACTTGTTTTGCATTATATATGTTGTTGTTGTGGTCTTCAGTCCAGATGCTAGTTTGATGCAGCTCTTCATGCTACTTTATCCTGTGCAAGCCTTTTCATGTCCGAATACCTACAGGAACTTACTCCCTTCTCAATCTGCTTAGTGTATTCATCTCATGGTCTCCCTCTACGATTTTTACCCTCCACGCTTCCCTCCAATACTAAATTGGTGATCCCTTGTTTCCTCAGAACGTTTTCTACCAACCGATTCTGTCTTCTAGTCAAGTTGTGCCACAAATTCCTCTTCTCTCCAATTCTATTCAGTAATCCTCAGTAGTAACTTCATCTACCCAACTAATCTTCAGCATTCTTCTGTAGCACCACATTTCTAGAGCTTCGACTCTCTTCTTGTTTACATTGTTTATTTTCCGTTTTTTACTTCCATACACGGATACACTCCATACAAATAATTTCAGAAACTACTTCCTGACGCTTAAATCTACACTAGATGTTAACAAATTTCTCCTTTTCAGAAACGCTTTCCTTCCCATAGCCAGTTTACATTTTATATCCTCTCTATTTCGACCATCATCAGTTATTTTGTTCCCTAAATAGCAAAACTCATTTACTACCTTACGTGTCTCGTTTCCTAATCTACTTCTCTCAGCATCTCGTGATTTAATACTACTACATTCCGCTATCCCCGGTTTGCTTTTGTTGATATTCAACATATATCCTCCTTTCAAGACACTTTCCTTTCCGTTAGACTGCTCTTCCAGGTCCTTTGCAGACTCTGACAGAATTACAATGTCGTCGGTAAGCCTCAGAAGTTTTTATTTCTTCTTCATGGATTTTAATTCCTACTCCAAATTTTTCTTTTGTTTTCTTCACTGCTTGCTCAATATACAGATTGAATAACATCGGGGATAGGCTAAAACCCTGTCTTGCTCCCTTCTCAATCACTCCTTCCCTTTCATGCCCCCCGACTCTTACAACTGCCATCCAGTTTCTGTGCAAATTGTAAATAGCCTTTCGTTCTCTGTATTTTACACCTGGCATCTTCAAAATTTGAAAGAGAGTTTTCCAGTCAACATTATAAAAAGCTTTTTCTAGTTCTATAAATGCTAGAAACGTAGGTTCCCTTTCCTTAGCCTGTCTTCTAAGATAAGTCGTAGGTCAGTATTACCTCGCGTGTGCCAACATTTCCGCGGAATCCAAACTGATATTCCCCGAAATCGGCTTCTGCCAGCTTTTACATTCGATTGTAACGAAATCGTGTCAGTGTTTTGCAACTATGACTTACTAAACTGATAGTTCCGTAATATTCACACCTGTCAACACCTGCTTTCTTTGGGATTGGAATTATTATATTCTTCTTGAAGTCTGAAGGTATTTCGCCTGTCTCCTACATCTTGCTCGTCAGGTGAAAGTGTTTTGTCATGGCTGCCTCACCCAGGGCTGTCATTAGTTCCAACGGAATGTTGTCTACTCCCGGGGTCTTGTTTCGACTTAGGCCATTCAGTGCCCTGTCAAATTATTCACACAGTATCCTATTTCCCATTTCATCTTCATCTACGTCCTCTTCCATTTCCATAATATCGCCCTCAAGTACATCGCCCATGTGCAGACCCTCTATATACTCCGTCCACCTTTCTGCTTTTCCTTCTTTGCTTAGGACTGGTTTACCATCTGAGCTCTTGATATTCACAAAGGTGGTTTTCTTTTCTCCAAAGGTCTCTTTAATTTTCCTGTAGGCAGTATCTAGCTGACCCCTAGCGATATATGCTCCTACGTCTCTACATTTGTCTTCTGGGCATCCCTGCTTAGCCATTATGCACTTCCTGTCGATCTCATTTTTGAGATGTTTGTATTTCTTTGCTTCATTTACTGCATTTCTACATTTTCTTATTTCATCATTTAAATTCAATATCTCTTCTGTTACTCGAGGATTTCTACTTGCTCTCGTCTTTTTACCTTCACTACTTTATCTCTCAAAGCTATCCATTCTTCTTCTATTGTATTTCTTTCCCCTGTTCTTGTCATCCGTTTTCTAATGCCTTCTCTGAAACTCTCTACAACATCTAGTTCTTTCAGTGTATCCAGGACCCATCTCCTTAAATTCCTATTGTTTTGCAGTTTCTTCAGTTTTAATCCACAGTTCATAACCAATAGATTGTGGTCAGAGTCCACATCTGCCCCGGAAATGTCTTACAATGTCTGATACCTTCTAGTATCTCCAGGATTCTTTCATGTAGACAACCTTCTTTTATGATTCTTGAACCAAGTGTTAGCTATGATTAAGTTATGCTCTGTGCAAAATTCTACCAGGCGGCCTCCCCTTTCATTCCTCAACCGCAGTCCATATTCACCTACTACTTTTCCTTCCCTTCCTTTTCCTACAGTCGAATTCCAGCTCCCCATGGCTATTAAATTTTCGTCTCCCTTAACCATCTGAATAATTTCATTTATCTCTTCATATATTTCTTTAATCTCTTCATCATCTGCGGAACTAGTTGGCATATAAACTTGTACTACTGGCTTCGTGACTATCTTGGTTACAATAATGCATTCACTATGCTGTTCGTAGTAGCTATCCGCGTTCCTGTTTTTCTATTCATTACTAAACCTACTACTGCATTACCGTTATTTGATTTTGTATTTACAATCCTGAATTCACCTGGCCAGAAGTCTTGTTCCTCCTGCCACCGAATATCACTGATTCCCACTATATCTAACTTTAACCTATCCATTTTCCTTTTTAAATTTTCTAACCGATTAAGGGGTCTGACATTCCACATTCCGTTCCGTAGAACGTCAGTTTTGTTTCTCCTGATTTTATACATATGCTCAAAGAAGTGGGATAGTACTAATGTAGTAGGAATTAATAATATGCGCTTGAAGTTCACTGCAGCTGTAGATACTTCGACACTGAAAAGCTCGCCAGGTAGTTGACTTGAAGGGCAATCACGGAAGTTGGACAGGCAAATAAAGGTACAAGGAAGGTAACTGCGAAAAAACCTTGGGAGACAGAAGAAATACATCAGCTGCAATTTATGAATTTAATGATGGGAACGTCGGGAGGATGAAGGTATTAGAAAGAATGGCTGCAAGGTAGGAAATTTTACTCAAGACATCCTGAGAAAAATAGATTTACAGCGCGTATCTGCAACTGAAAAGTCAATTGAAGATCTGATACAGGAAAGAAGACAGACAACAAGAAACTAGAAGAGAAACCTTGACGGGAAGGACGACCCAGAGTACAAATGTGGTACTTTCTGAAAAAGAGACAAAGGAAAAAAGTTAGGTTGAACTTTAAATTGCGTTTCGTGAATAGTTTGTATTTTAAAGTTTACGTACCTTTCCCTCAGATTCAATGAATGCTAGAATTATGAAATTTTGTACACATATTTCTGTAAACTTAATAAACGTTCTCACAAGACCAAATTTTGAAATTCTGACTGCAAGCTGAGATATCGGGGAAAGTGCTTGGCATTTTGCATGAATTTAAAATTGTGGAATAATAATTAAAAAATTCTGAAAATTTTCCTATTTTACCTATTACAAAAACCTCATGAGAGAAGCTTACAACATACAAATAGCTGGAAACAGAGAAATGTTTGTAGAAATCTCTTGAATACTTTCTGAGAAAAAGGAACATACAATATTTTTTGAAAATAAAACTTCAAATTTCATTAAAAAATTTAATGTATTTAATCAAAGGATTTTATCTGTAAATGTGTTACTTTTATGTAAAGCGTGGTACAAAATTTCATTGCCATATCTCCAAAACTCTGATTTTGGTGCATTTTTTAAATAGTGTTTTCCATCAACGCCCCCCATAAGAGTGCAGTGGGAATTCCATTGTTAGCACAGAGGAGAGAACAGTTAGGCGGGTAGAGTACATTAAAGGTCTCTATGAAGGGGGAGGACTTGTCTGCCGATGTGACTAAAGAAGAAAGGGGTTTCGATATCGGAAACATTTGAAGACTTTCGATCAAATAAGACAAATAAGACACAGAGGAAATGGCAAATTAGCAATTTAGTGTGAATATGGAGGCATACCATCAGACTTTCAGAAAAATATCATTGACACAATCCTGAAAGTAGCAAGGGCGAGGAACTGCGAGAAATATCACACCGTCACTTATCAAGCTCATGCATCTAAGTTGCTGAAAAGGATAATATGCAGAAGAATAGAAAAGAAAACTGAGAATCTATTAGATAACGATTAGTCAGCCTTTCGGTAAGGTAAGGGCACCAGAGAGGACGTTCGGAAGCGATTGACAACGGAAGCAAGAGTGAACAAAAACCAACAGACGTTCTTAAGACTTGTCAATAATGTGAAATGGTGCTCCACATTCTGCGAAAATTAGGAGTAAGCTATAGGGAAAGACGGAAAACACGCAATTTGTACAAGAACATGAGGGAAAAATAAAAATAGAAGACCATGAAAGAAGTGTTCAGATTAAAAGGGCTGTAAGGGGTGTAGTCTTTCACTCCTAATGTTCAATCCACACGTCCACGAAGCAATGACGGAAATAGAGGAAAAGTTCATATTCAGATGATATCAATGATAAAACTACAGGATGACGTTGCTACCCTTCGTGCAGATGAAGGTGAATTACAGGACGTGTTGAATGGAATGACCAGTATAATGAATTCAGACTGTGAATTGACAGCAAAGGGGAGAAAGATGAAAGTACTGAGGAGTATCGGAAATGAGATTAGTGTTAAACTTAACGTCAAAATTGGAAACAACGAAGTAGTTGAAGATATTCTGCTGTCTCGGAAGCAAAATAACATATAACGGATATAGCAAGGAAGCCATAAAAAACAGATTAGCACAGGCGAGGAAGGCATACGTGACCAATAGCTGTCTGCTAATATCAAAAATCGGCCATGACCTGAGGAAGATAGTTCTGACAATCTACGTTTGAAACAAAGCATTCTAGGGAAGTAAAACACGGACAGTGTGACAACCAGAGAGAATCGAAGCGTTTGAAATGTAATGCTACAGCAGAATGTTAAGCATTAGGGCTGATGTGATTAGAAATCAGGAGGTTCGTGGTAGAATCAAAGCAGAAAGAAACTTACGGAAAACAGAAATAGATATCGGATGATAGGACACGTGATAAGTCACTATCTCGGACGTCGACTTCGTCCCAGCGCCACTATCCAGGATATAAACGTCAGTTTACAGCAGCTGTGGGCCAAGTTGCCTCAGGAAAGGACTCAAGTGCTTTATGACACACTTTCTGTCCGAATCAGTGTTTGAATTCAAGCCAGAAGAGTGCAGCGTCAGACTGATAAGAGGGCTAATACAGACAAGTTCTTTGTAAATTGACTCGAACCAATAATCACTGAAATAACCTCACGCACCCTGTCCATCTCTTTCGGTATCGCCTCACCTTCTGGGTGTATTGTTTTGTTTGTCAGGCATTAACCGAAATTGATTGTCAGATCAGACAGTCATTTTGTAAATTAAACAGAAACAATCTCATGTTCACACACAGTAATTGCTTACTTCTTTTTTCTGTTGTCTTATTTCTGGCTTACAAATAGCGTTGTGGATGTATATTTGCACCGGATATTCTAACTTCCAGTCTAGGTATGAAACAAGATCTGGGAAAATTTGTGGCATATAAAGGTACGTTTACATAGATTGTACAAATTCTATATTGACTACGTATCAATATGGCACGGCAACATTGCCGACCACAAGAGTTGAAGCCACATTTTCCGGGCTAGAAGTGTTCACATGGGCCACTGTGTTGCAGTGAAGTAGACGAAATCTAAATATATCGTAATTTTGCATTCTACAGGGAAAAATTTAAAAATAGAGAATTTGGGTTTTGTGGATGCGGTATTTACTAAGTGAGGCAACTGTTTCCGAAACTTTAGCTCGTGAACCCACGCTGGATACGTTGTCCAGTTATACATCCCTGTAGACAAGCAAATCGAGTGCCTCTTTCAAACTGAAGCGAAAAAAAAAATGATTCACCGCTGAGATTAGATGATGACACAGCAGCGCTGTCGGCATGGGAACTACGTATCAAGTGAGAGTGGGAGACATTTCCAGGCAATGGCAGACGTTGATATGGCCCCGCCATATGAACCATTTTCCACCTTTGTCCGACAAGATCGGTGTCGCTTGAGCCCGATGTATCACCAACATTGCTGGACTATGTAACATCACCGCGTCTTGCAGTCACACTGCATCAAATTGACCGAAACACACTTATGGCTGTACCTTGCCGTAAAATGTGACACTTTTAGAAGTCCTTTAACGCTCGTTCAAATGAAAGATAGGCTGGTGTCTGAGTCTCGCACATACCGTACTTTGTTGAAAAACGAATGTTACAACAATCCAGAAGCTTTGTTATGAAGCTTCGAGACAGCATGCAGATAATCGCTCTTTGACACGGGACTCTCACAACGTGGTACAATTATTTTCTCGAACAAGGACCAAAGAATAAGGGTAAAAATAGAGAAACTCTTTCCCATCAGCATGCACAGCAACGCAGTGTAAACGCCCATATTTCAAGGTCTTCATTAATGAATCAATCATTTTGCAGTCGTGACACAATATATTCGGACTAGAAGCCGGGTGATGCAACGAGGCGTATTGGAAAGAAATTCTGTTGATTTGCCTGGGTGCGCCCATGAATTATTTCGACGCATATCACACTTTCTTGCACTTTTCCTGGCTTCTTGCTTTTAAAAGCCCGTTTTCTGTATGTTCGTAATAGCGTTGAGCGTTACTTGTGGTCGGTCTCATTGGGCACCATTAAGATGACCAATAATCATTGGACATCGAAGAGCATGTCGAGCGTGATCCATCCAGCCACAGAAGCCTTCCGGACCTTCCTTAGTTTGGTTGACAACAGATGTTTCCATTCCCGACTCATTCTTTCTTGCTGGTGGCAAGCGATGACGTCTTTCTGGTTGGAAGCGGTAACAACAGTTTTCACCTGTAGTCACAATGTATATTGGCGATGTTCCACCGTCCTCCTCACATTACACCAATGTTGCAGGGATATTGGCTTGTAGACGTCTTTCTAATCATTGCGAAGATATCGCGGTAGGCATTTATAAAAAGTTTGATGATTTTCCAGTTTCCCGTGCAGAATCTTGTATGATGATCCAACAATAACGTGCACAGCATTTGATAAAGTGCGTACAGTTAAGGTCAGTTGTTGTTACCCACGAGAAATTCTTTTAGCATAAAATAAGGCTTATATCCCAGGCGGGGTAGGTTCACAAAACTCAGTCGGCTAGTCCGGAACTGGGCAAACCACATTAATAAATCCCTACGTTTCGAGTACGTTCCTCCAAGACTGTTGCCGTCAACATTTATGCAATACACGGCAATATTGTAATATGGTTCAGCAATGTTGCTGATGAACCCGCATGTTCGTATCCATCACAAAGACGTCTGTTGTTACAGACAGCTTCTATATGTGCCGCGAGTGACCGCGGAAATTGACACGCTGTGTTCTATTACGTTATTTCACCAGTGCGCCTAACATACCAACACGTGGTAGAAAAACAAATATTGTTAGTGTCAGAAACTTTGAAACTTTGGTTCTCTTTCACTTGAATGACTCCAAATTTTTTCTCTAACTACGAATTCTTTGACATCAGGCGTTTTTAGTATAGATTACTACCTATTAGTCAAACATCAAAATTTGTGCCGGACCGGGACTCGAAACCGGATTTCCCTCTTGTCGCGACCAGTGACCGTAACCACTTAGGCTATCCGTTCACGCTTTTCTGACAGGCCCAAACCTCCATATGTCACAATTTCTGCACCCTTATATCATGGCCCATCATATTCGTAACTTGCGATTGCCAATATTATTAACTAGATTCCCTAGAAATGGAGAATATGATTAAAGAAATCGAAACCCTTGTTGGTATGGCTGTATGCCTGTATAGGCTTGTAATACTTATTTGCATGTCTGAATGAACCAAATAATGTGTCCGCCCCTGGTAGCTGAGTGGTCAGCCCGACGGAATGTCGTACCTAACGGCCCGGGTTCGATTCCCGGCTGGGTCGGAGATTTTCTCCACTCACGAACTGGGTGCTGTGTTGTCTTTATCATCATCCTTTCATCCCCATCGATACGAAAGTCGCCGAAGTGTCGCCAACGAAAGAATTGCACCAGGCGAATGGTCTACCCAACGGGAGGCTCTAGCCACTCGTCATTTCCATACCAAATAATTTGAAATTTATTCGCTGGCTTTAAGTTCTTTCACATCAGTTGTGTGCGACGATAACATCATAGGATACGATAAATCGCTCAAATCTGAGGGCTGTCGATTCGGCTAAATACCTAGGAATTACAATTACGAGCAACTTAAATTGGAAAGACCACATAGATAATATTGTGGGGAAGGCGAAACAAAGACTGCGCTTTGAAGATGCGACAAACCCATTAGAGAGACAGACTACACTTGTCCGTCCTCTGCTGGCGTGGGATCCTTACCAGTTAGGATTGACGGAGGACATCGAAAAAGTGCAAAGAAGGGCAGCTCGTTTCGTGATATCGAGCAATAGGGGTGAGAGTGTCACTGATATGATACGCGAGTTGGAATGGCAGTCACTGAAACAAAGGCGGTTATCTTTGCGGGGAGATCTATTTATGAAGTTTCAATCACCAGCTTTCTCTTACGAATGGGAATATATTTTGTTGACACCCACCTACGTGGGGAGAAATAATCATCATAATACAGTAATATAAATCAGAGCTCGAACGGTAAGATTTAGGTGTTCCTTTTTCCCATGCGCCATTCGAGAGTGGAATGGTAGAGAAGTAGTATGAAAATGGTTCGATGAACCCTCTGCCAGGCACAGAAATGTGAAGCGCAGAGTAACCATGTAGGTGTAGGATAGTGCTGTAAGTCATGACGTACATAATGTACCCAATATTGGTTCCTACATTTTTATTTGCTTGTTGTCCTGCCTCGCAATGTATATAGGTTGATAGATGTTAAAAAGTTTTCTTATTTTTAGTACCCTCTATGTATTTTTTACAAAAATGTTTGAATGCCACTTTGAAATCTAGTTTCTCTCATTAAGGAATCTGTAGCAGCTCATAACTTTTAATCGATGTACATCATGGAATAATTTCTACGTGGGATTTCTCAACTTTATTGCTTGACTCTACACATTTCTCTCAAGAGGTGTGATGGGTTACTACGTACGAAGATCTGCTGAAGGTACGATTACACACATGTTTTTGAGAGGATCGTTTTGGCTCCCACATGTATCCAGTAGGGTGGTAACATAAATGAGTGTCGTTTATACTCGCAATTTTTTTGCGGTTTCGTTAACTACTACCACTGCTTAAGCATTTCACCGACATACAATACCAACGTACATACATATGTTTATGTTTATAAATTGAGGATTCCGTTTGTTTTTCAGTAATAGTAAAACAGTTTTTAAAAACGTGGCATGGACTCCAGAAGTCAATGGAAGTGAGTAATGTTGCGTGTAGAGCCGTCCATAATTTCAAAGGTGTTTTCGGTGCAATTTTTTGTGTTAGACTTCTGGATTATGTGCTGTGGGATCAATAGAATTCATGTCGGGCAATCTGGATGACCAAATTATCCGCTCGAATTATCCAGAGTGTTCTTCAAACCAACGGTGGACAGTTACGGCCCAATGATATGGGGCATTGTCATCCAGCAAAATTCCATCGTTGTGTGGGATCATAAGTCCATGAATGGCTGCAAATGGTCTCCCCGTAGCCGAATATAGCCATTTCCAGTCAATGATCGGTTCAGATAGACTAGAGAACACAATCCATTCCATGTAAACACAGTCCACAGCAGATTAGGTAGTGCGCTGTCCTTTGTTGGTAGCTTGGATGCAGGGCAGCGTGGGGTCTGCATCACTGTCGAACACTACCAACAGCTCTTTCTATCTCAGATCGGGACTCATCTGACCAGGCCACTGTTTGACAGTCGTCTACACTTGAGTTGCTGTGAGTAGACCCCAATAGCGGCAATGGGTTCGGCGCAGCAAGATCGCAGGCCCACCTCGACTATACTGTACCGCGATTTTGTGAGTGTCTATATGGTGACGCCTGGGCGTTATCACAGCTCCGTAAATAACTAGTATATTTCACCAACAGACGTTAGTGCTTCGCAAGTGAAAGCTGGCAGCAGCGCTGCGAGCTGTCAGGGATCAACTATGGCATCCAACCGATATGGTCACGTGGCTGGGAGAGGCGCTGCAGCCGATGCCGTGCTATTAGCAAAGGTACTCGCGTCGGTCGTCTGCTGCCATACTCTATTAACGCCAGATTTCGCCCCACTCTCCTTACCGATACATTCTTCGTATGCCCTACATTGACCTCTGCAGTTACTTCACGCAGTGTTACTTTTCTGTTAACGCTGGTAAATCTACGCGAACATTGTTGCTCTCGGGCGTTAAGTGAAGGCCGTTGGCCACTGCTTTGGCTGTGGTGGGACGTAATGCCTGAAAATTGTTGTTCCCGGCACACTCTTGACACTTTAGATCTCGGATTTTGGATTCCCTAACGATTTCCGAAATGGGATGTCCCATATGTCAAGCGTCAACTACCATTCCGTGTTAAAAATCTCTTAAATCTCGTCGTATGGCCATCATTACCTGTGTAGAAAAGAAAGCTCCGCCACTGCACTGTCCTTTTGTACCGTGTGTACGCGGTATTACCGCCATCTGTATATGTGCATATCGGTACTCCGTCACTTTGTCACCTCAAAATATATGCATCTTTGACAACAATATCTGTTAACTGTCAAGCTGTATTGCTTAAAGCAAAGTTCGAAACATGATGTTTAAACTTTTCACGTTAATGTGGATCCATTCATAATGTAAGTATGAAATATAACGTCTACTTTTTAAGTGTAGTTAAAAATGATTTGACAGTCATGACTTGTCGTAATATTACACATGTAAGAAGGAATGTTAAGATGAGGTGTATAATGTGTTTCTCATACATGGCGATTTGTGAAGACGTATGCAGACCAGAACCTTGCCGAACTAGCTCTCCTTTCTTCCAGGAGTACTAGTTCTGCAAGGTTCACAGAAGAGCTTCTGTGAAGTTTGGAAGGTACGTGACGAGGCACTGGCAGAATTGAAGCTGTGAGGACGGATCGTGTATCGTGCTTGGGTAGCTCAGATGGAAGAGCACTTGCCCGCGAAAGGCAAAGGTCTCGAGCTCGAGTCTCGGTCTGGCACACAGTTTTAATATGCCAGAAATTTTCACTGTCTTCCTTCATTGAAATGAATAGTAACTTTAGAGACACCGTGTATGTCAAAATTCGTTCTCCTCGGTATGTCCACACACGGATACATCCAACGTGGTGCTGTACGTAGGAGCCTACCTCTTATGAAAAGAGAACGCGGTGTCACTTCCGCTGTTGTCTTTGAGCTTACCACTGGCGGCGCAGCTCCTCTTGCTGCCGTACAGAGAAACTACAATGTTCGCCGTACTAATAGTGCATCGTGCTTCAGACACTGTCGCAGTGTTCGTGTGCTGCCATACAGTTAACAATTGAACTACTCGAATCAAGGTACTTTTTTTTTTTTTTTTTTGGTCATCAGTCTACTGACTGGTTTCATGCGGCCCGCCACAAATTCCTTTCCTGTGCTAACCTATTCACCTCAGAGTTACACTTGCAACCTACGTCCTCAATTATTTGCTTGACGTATTCCAATCTCTGTCTTCCTCTACAATTTTTGCCCTCTACAGCTCCCTCTAGTACCATGGAAGTCATTCCCTCATGTCTTAGCAGATGTCCTATCATCCTGTCCCTTCTCCTTATCAGTGTTTTCCACATATTCCTTTCCTCTCCGATTCTGCGTAGAACCTCCCCATTCCTTACCTTATCAGTCCACCTAATTTTCAACATTCGTCTATAGCACCACATCTCAAATGCTTCGATTCTCTTCTGTTCCGGTTTTCCCACAGTCCATGTTTCACTACCATACAATGCTGTACTCCACACGTACATCCTCAGAAATTTCTTCCTCAAATTAAGGCCGATATTTGATATTAGTAGACTTCTCTTGGCCAGAAACGCCTTTTTTGCCATAGCGAGTCTGCTTTTGATGTCCTCCTTGTTCCGTCCGTCATTGGTTATTTTACTACCTAGGTAGCAGAATTCCTAAACTTCATTGACTTCGTGACCATCAATCCTGATGTTAAGTTTCTCGCTGTTCTCATTTCTACTACTTCTCATTACCTTCGTCTTTCTCCGATTTACTCTC
Organism: Schistocerca americana; assembly: GCF_021461395.2. Classification (NCBI taxonomy): domain Eukaryota; kingdom Metazoa; phylum Arthropoda; class Insecta; order Orthoptera; family Acrididae; genus Schistocerca; species Schistocerca americana. Next base: position 165,665,723 of record NC_060121.1, on the reverse strand, counting down.
AAACCATACTGTGTACTCATTAGACTGTTCATTCCGTTCAGCAGATCATTTAATTCTTCTTCACTTTCACTCAGGATAGCAATGTCATCAGCGAATCGTATCATTGATATCCTTTCACCTTGTATTTTAATTCCACTCCTGAACCTTTCTTCTATTTCCATCATTGCTTCCTCAATGTACAGATTGAAGAGTAGGGGCGAAAGGCTACAGCCTTGTCTTACACCCTTCTTAATACGAGCACTTCGTTCTTGATCGTCCACTCTTATTATTCCCTCTTGGTTGTTGTACATATTGTATATGACCCGTCTCTCCCTATAGCCCACCCCTACTTTTTTCAGAATCTTGAACAGCTTGCACCATTTTATATTGTCGAACGCTTTTTCCAGGTCGACAGATCCTATGAAAGTGTTTTGATTTTTCTTTAGCCTTGCTTCCATTATTAGTCGTAACGTCAGAATTGCCTCTCTCGTCCCTTTACTTTTCCTAAAGCCAAACTGATCGTCACCTGGCGTATTCTCAATTTTCTTTTCCATTCTTCTGTATATTATTCTTGTAAGCAGCTTCGATGCATGAGCTGTTAAGCTGATTGTGCGATAATTCTCGCACTTGTCAGCTCTTGCCGTCTTCGGAATTGTGTGGATGTTGCTTTTCCGAAAGTCAGATGGTATATCGCCAGACTCATATAGTCTACACAGCAACGTGAATAGTCGTTTTGTTGCCACTTCCCCACACGATTTTAGAAATTCTGATGGAATGTTATCTATCCCTTCTGCCTTACTTGACCGTAAGTCCTCCAAAGCTCTTTTAAATTCCGATTCTAATACTGGATCCCCTATCTCTTCTAAATCGACTCCTGTTTCTTCCGTTATCACTTCAGACAAATCTTCACCCTCATAGAGGCTTTCGATGTATTCTTTCCACCTTGCTCTCTCCTCTGCATTTAACAGTGGAATTCCCGTTGCACTCTTAATGTTACCACCGTTGCTTTTAATGTCAGCAAAGGTTGTCATGACTTTCCTGTATGCTGAGTCTGTCCTTCAGACAATCATATCTTTTTCGATGTCCTCACATTTTTCCTGCAGCCATTTCGTCTTAGTTTCTCTGCACTTCCTATTTATTTCATTCCTCAGCGACTTGTATTTCTGTATTCCTGATTTTCCCGGAACATGTTTGTACTTCCTCCTTTCATCAATCAACTGAAGTATTTCTTCTGTTACCCATGGTTTCTTCGCAGCTACCTTCTTTGTACCTATGTTTTCCTTCCCAACTTCTGTGATGGCCCTTTTTAGAGATGTCCATTCCTCTTCAACTGTACTGCCTACTGCGCTATTCCTTATTGCTGTATCTATATCGTTAGAGTTCAAACGTATCTCGTCATTCCTTAGTACTTCCGTATCCCACTTACATAGCATCATATTATTCGTCATTGAAAAGTTCTTAAATCCATTATGTCATGTGAGCTTTTCCCTCAAATGGTTGTAGGACTTACCGGCGTGAACAATTTCCTTTGAAAAATATTTCATGAGTTACATAAAATCACTTTACAACAAACCACGTAAAATCTGCTACCATCCGTATTATTACTTAACAAGGTATAAAACTGGAATGAAAGCTGTATAATACTTTTATTATGCTGTTTAATTCTTGTCATATGTAACACTTAGACACATGATGGCAGTGAATCCGTTTTATGTTCTTCCGTGGAGGTCATCCCCTGGCCTTCAGACCGTAATGACGGTGATATGGGATGGGCAAGGATGTTACGTACGATGCATGTTCAATAATGCCACCCGTTCTTTTCTGAGAGGAGTTTGGTTTTATTCAGGATTCCGCTACACCATATTATTCCCCAGTCTTCTGGCAACCAAACTCTGCTTCTTAACATAATTTCCGTTCAATGTTACAGCCTTACGCTACTATAGTGGAAGAGCCTGTACGCCCGCATAGTACCACGCTACCGGTCAATGTTGGAGTCAACGTCTCGCAGCATCAATAACTTCCCATCATCCACGTACTGCTGTCCACGGAGTGCATTCTTCACTGGGACAAACAGACGGAAGCCTGTAGGTGCGAGATGCGGACTGTAGGGTGGATGAGGAAGAAAAGTACAATGAACGTTTGTGAACTCCTCTCAGTTGCGCAACTTGTGCGCGGCTTGGAGTTGTCATGGGGAGGGAGACGCTCGTTTGCGTTTTGATGGCAACTATCACGCTGTAGTCGTTTCTTCATTTTCCTGGGGGTAGTACAATAGTCTTCAGAGTTGATAGTTGCACCAAGATGGAGGGCATCTTGTAGCATAGCCCCTTCAGAGTCCCAGAAAATAGTCGTCATGAGTTTACCGGCTTAGGATGCGGCACTTAACTTTTTCTTTGAAGAAGAGGTGGTGGACTGTTCTTCCTCATACATCCTACCCGCTGGATCCGCACCTTCAGACTTCCATCACTCCATGGATTGCTGTTTGGTTTACAGTTTGAAGTAATGAACCCATGTTTCTTCGCCTGTGACGATGTTCGGCAAACGATTGTCACTATCAGCCTCGTAATACGCCAAAAATTCCGCACAGATAGTCCTTCGTTCCTCCTTACGTTCTTCGGCTAAGCGGCGATGAATCCAGATGGCACACACGTCTGAGTACCACAGCTGGCGGATCGGTGTGTCGGCACTACCAACACAGAGTGCAGTTGTGGAGCGAGGCCTTTGATTGTGATCCGTCGATCACTTCAAATGAGAGTGTCCGCACGTTCCAACACTGCACGAGTCACAGCTGGGTGCAGCCGGAGGACACGAGCGAGATCGGACCGGTTTCCACGTCTTGGTTGTGATCTGAGACACCTCACTAAACGACTCACCGAGCTTTTGTTCACTGAAATGTCTCTGTAAACATCGGAAATTTTTGGTAATATCTTATGTCCCTAAGCCTACACACTACTTAATCTAACTTAAACTAACTGACACTATGGACAACACACACCCCCATTCCCGAGGGTGGACTCGAGCCTCCGACAGCGGGCAGGGGGGGGGGGGGGGTGACCACACGGACCGTGACAAGAGACCCTCGATCGCGCGGCTGCGCCTCGCGGCCCTGTAAACGTTCTACAATCGTATCTGCGATGCTATGGTTTTTCACGAAAAGGAACTCAAGGACAGCTCTCTACTTGTAACGCACCTTCATTGCAGATGCCATTTTAAATGCTACGTATAGCGCCGGGACCCACAGGAACTTCATGAAATCATAGAAACCAAAGCGATGATATTCCACGATGTGCCGCAACAAATCACGCATTTTTTCAACAGAAACTAGAGGAGAAAAAAATGCGCTGCGTTGCTTACTGAAAACCCGTCGAATCTGAAACAATACGGTAGGTGCTGGTACAGAGGTATTTTTTTCATACAGCTTCGACTCCACAGGCTTTGCAATAAAAGCAGTAGAATCTAATCTCTGTACTGGAACCAAGGTAACAGAAGGGCATTCCAGCTCGACCCCTCTGTTAACTCGAGGGTTCCACTTTCAAAAGCTCTTTTAAGAAACTTAATTAAAAGTATAATAGCATTTGCTAATTCAACTCTGTTATCCGAAATAAGAGAATGTGCCGGGTGAGAGAAAGAGAGTAGTAATGCGAAATGTCGCTGGGGGCGGAAAGGTATGCAAATAAAACCAGTGCAGCCGCCATTGTTTACTGCGGCAGGCAGCCCGCGAGCAGAGACACAGACACGGTGGGCGGGGCGGGGGGTGAGGGAGAGGGGGGTGGGGCACCTGGACCTGCCGCGTCCTCATGCAAAACAAGCTCTTACTGCAGGAGCAGATCTCCGGCGGATAATTAACTCACCCAGCCCCCTATTTCCTTGTCTGGGTTATCCCGGTTGTAGAAGAAACGTTTGTGTTTGTAACGAGATACCGGCCTCATCCCCTGTCACACCATCTACCTCGCAGGGTGAACGTTTGTCACAGTCTTCTGAATTCTCTATTGACTGCGAATTAGCACCATATCATGAGAAGTAATGTTGCGTCAACACTGTATCTATGGATCGTCTCAGTGAGATGACCATTTCATGAATAGTCCACGAGTTCTATAGAATTGGGCACAGCGGCTGTAATATAAAAATGTAACATAAAAATCACATTATAGATCTACAACTCCCAAAGACAAAGTTGAAACGGTCCATTTGTTTGGTAATAGTTAATAGCAGTCTACGATAAGCGTGTGACGATGCTTTTGTGAGTCAGAAAAGATGCGGAAACTCATGGTACTGATCACCTAGAATGTCAGCTATACTTATAGCCACACAAAAATGTGCGATAGTGTAGAAAGGGAGATCGTATTCTCCCGTCTGGATCATGTAATGCCACATATTCTCGCCCAAGTAGTCATTCCAGTAACTCCCAGTCCAAGCAGTCTCACACTCTGGTCAACACGTTTCCCCTCTCCTCATCAGGTGGACAACAAAGCACAGTATCAAAGTATCAAAAACTCAGTGGCAGAAAGACCCTGGTGGACTACCTTAATTTACATTTAGGTTGCACTTTCCACTACACATTTAATAACAAATACACAAAAGACAATCTTGGTTAATATATTTCTCTATACATATATGAGTACATAAAATCATAATGTAATCATTTAATTGGTAAACCTCATCCAGAATATTTAACGTCTGCACAATTACAGTCGATGCAAATCAAGAATCACCAGAACACAGGCTCATTTAAATATATTTAATGTCAGTTTCACATGTAATGTACTGGACATTTACACAATAGTAAACAAATCTTTAAATACGTGGGTTGGAAAAAAGTAGTGGCAACGCTGCTATAATTCATAACAGAGTTACTTACAGATGTTCATCTTATTACATTTCCTCAACATACGCTGAAGAGCCAACTAAACTGGTACACCTGCCTAACATCGTGTGGTGGCGCCGCGACCACGCAGAAGTGCCGCAGCACGACGGGGCATCGTCTCGACTAATGTCTGAAGAAGTACTGTAGGGAACTGACACCATGAATCCTGCAGGGTTCTCCATAAATCCGTAAGAGTATGAGGCGGTGGAGATTTCTTCTGAACAGGACGTTGCAAGGCATCCCAGATACGCTCACTAATATTCATGTCCTAGGAATTTGGTGTCCAGCTTAAGTGTTTAAACTCATAAGAATGCCGCTAGTGCCACTCTGTAGCAATTATGGACACTTGGGTTGTCGCACTGTCTTGCTGGAATTGTCCAAGTCTGTCGGAATGCACAATGGACATGAATGGATGCAGGCGATCAGCCAGGACGTTTACGTGCACGTCACCTGTCAGAGTCGTATCTAGGCGTATCAAGGGTCCCGTATCACTCCAACTTCACATGTCCCACACCATTTCAGAGCCTCCACCATCCTGAACAGTCCCCTGCTGATATGCAGAGTCCATGGATTCATGAGTTTGTCTCCATTCCCATTCACGTCCATCCACTCGATACAATTTTAAACGATACTCGTCCGAACAGGCATGTTTCCATTGCCGGCCGCTGTGGCCGAGCGGTTCTAGGCGCTTCCGTCCGGAACCACGCGGCTGCTACGGTCGCAGGTTCGAAACCTGCCTTGGGCATGGATGCGTGTGGTGTCCGTAGGTTAGTTAGATTTACCTAGTTCTAAGTCTAGGGGACTGATGACCTCAGATGTTAAGTCCCATAGTGCTTAGAGCCACTTCTTGTGTTTCCAATCATCAACAGTGTTGAAGGGGCCCAGGCGAGGTGTAAAGCTTTGTGTCGTGCAGTCATCAAGGGTACACGAGTGGGCCATCGGCCCCGAAAGGCCGTATTTATGATGTTTCGGATGAATGATTCGCTCGCTGACGTTGATGGCCCAGCGTTGAAATCTGAAGCAATTTGCGGAAGGGTTGCATTTCTGTCACGTTGAACAATTCTCTTCAGTCGTCGTTGGTCCCGTTCTTGTAGGATCTTTTTCCGGCCACAGCGTTGTCGGAGATTTGATGTTTTACCGGATTCCTTATGTTCACGGTACACTCGTGAAATGGTCGTAAGGGAAAATCCCCATTTAATCGCTACCTCGGAGATGCTGTGTCCTATCGCTCGTACGCCGGCCATAACACCACGTTCAGAGTCACTTAAATCATGATAACCTGCTATTATAACAGCAGTAATCGATTTAACAACTGCGCCAGACACTTGTTGTCCTATACAGGGTGAAAAGTATTTAAACCGACAAACCCTGGGAGGCTGTAGGGGACTTCAAAAGAAATATTTTTCCCTAATGTCATTTTTTCCTATGAGTATTATTTAAACCGGCGGAGGCCGTATTACGCTCTTCAGTTGTTAGAGGCCGTAATACGATCTTCAGTTATTAGAGGGCGTATTACGCTCTTCAGTTGTAGGCAACTGCTGTCCACCAGTGTGGTAGTGCATTGTCTCTGTTTACTAGTGGAGCGATACACCTGGAGTGAGTACACTGATATGGTTCGGGCGAGCTGCACACCGGGTTTATCAACAGCAATATCCTAATCGCCGTATCCCGCGTCATACGACCTTTGCTGCTGTGTACCAATGTCTGCGTGATACCGGGTCATTTAGCAGATTACCTGGACAGGGACGCCATCGCACGGTAAGAAAGCTGCAATTTGAGGAAGCTGTCTTGCAACATGTGGAGCGGGATTCTTCAATCATCATTCGTGCAATTGCACGTAACATGGGGACGAACTAGACGAATGTAAGAACAGTCCTTCGAGAGCAATTGTTACGTCCATTTCACTTACAGCGTGTCCACAACCTGGAACCAGTTGATTATCCAACCAGAGCACAGTTTTCGCAGTGGTATCTGGAACAGTGTGAAATGCATCCTACGTTTCCATCTTCTGTGTTGTTTACCGATGAAGCAACTTTCGGGCGTGATGGAGTCTTCAACACGCACAATTCGGATGTTTGGAGTGAGGATAACCCACATGCCACAGTTACTAGCGTTCATCAACTGTGGTTCTTCGTTAATGTGTGGGTCGGTGTTGCTGGGGCCGTATCTGCTACCTAGGTCATTAAATGGCAGGCCCTATTACAGTTTTCTCGCCAGAGCATTGCAAGAATTGCTGGAAGACGTACCGGTCCCTACAAGACAACGCATGTGGTTCCAACATAACGGGGCACCGGCACATTTCAGTCGTCATGTACGTCGATTCCTTGACCGACGGTTCCCAGAAACGTGGGCTGGCAGAGGTGGTCCTGTACCATGGCCTGCTCGATCCCAAGATATGTCCCCTCTGGATTTTTTGTGTGGGGAGAGATGCGCAACCTTGTTTACAGAACTCCTGTAGCATCATAAGAGGATCTGGTTGCCCGGGTAGTAGCAGCAACAGGAACAATTCAGGAAACTCTGGGGGTTTTTGCCCGTGCCAGACGGAACATGATCCGACGGTGTAACTTTTGTTTACGCGTCAATGGAGGCATTTTTGAAAATCTACTGTAATTGAAATTCGGTTGTGTTAATGTGTTGTCTCTTGGTCATAAGAAAATGGAAAAGTGTTTGTTGGTTTGTCGGCCGGTGTGGCCAAGCGGTTCTAGGCGCTTCAGTCTGGAACTGTGCGACCGCAACGGTCGCAGGTTCGAATCCTGCCTCGTGCATGGATGTGTTTGACGTACTTAAGTTAGTTAGCTTTAAGTAGTTCTAAGTTCTAGGGGACTGATGACTTCAGATGTTAAGTCCCATAGTGCATAGAGCCATTTGAACCATTTTTTTGCGAAATTAATTAAACCTACTAATATATCCACCGTCCGCGGATAGGAAAATCTCAGAGTGTGAGTTATACCGTTTTTATTTAAACTTAAGTCTTTCTTCAAAATTTACAAAACAATATTCGTGAGGTAGGACTGATCCTCCATGCCTACCACTAACTAAATCAGAGATTCTTCCAAACATAAACTGTCTGTAGTAACCATACAACTTCACCAAACCAAGCCCCGGGCGTCTCGTGAAGAGCGGCCCAGAGTCCACGTTCCCGTCACCAGCGTCCGAGGACGAGTAGAGGCCCTGCGAGGATGGCTCCGGTACGCTGGCGGCGGTGGATAACGACGCGGCGGCTACGATGACACCAGTGGGCTCGCTCGGCGCGAACTGCCTCTCCACGCTCCTGCGCCAGCCTAAATACTGCTCGGCGCGTGGATATGGCTGGCTCTATTTGCAGTCACATGTCGAGCGGAAGGAAAGAGGTCCGCGGCTGTAGCTACCTATTGCGGCGCCGTGGACGCCTCCTGGTCGTCTCTGGGAAGCTCTGTGTTTCCGGGACGACCGGCCAGGCTGACCCCTACTCCGTCCGGGGCCACCTGTGCCGGTCTGCTTCACGGGAAGCGAGAGTTGCAGGCGCTTAGTCTGGACACACTACCTACATAATTAGGGTTTTGAATCTTCAACCATTAAGGTTTTACATGCTTAACACATTAATTCATATGTAATCATATGTTTGATGCCGCTTCGTTACTCGTGAGAGTTCAATTTTTTAAAGAATCGGTTATTTGATTTTTTGGAAGGGGGTATGGGAGTTACTGGTTTATTCCTGTTTCACATGAAACAAAAAAATCAGCATTAGTGCTCAATTTCAGAGTCGATTACCTAAGTGGGAAATTGTAATTGAAGCACTGAGAGCACAAGCGGACTAACCCACACTTTTTGTGCATTTGAGGTATTGCCATTATGTGATAACAGTATACGATTATTATGCAATGCCTCTTGATCTGTTCGTTTATCTGAATGTTTGTCTCTTTTTAGCAACGTACACATTGCTGTTGCATTCAACCGCCGACAGACACCTATAAGAGCAAGAGTGGACTATGCGTCATAGTCCATTTGTGCTCGGTGCTTCTCGTCCACTATCACTGCTCGTGACGCCTGCGAACGAAAGACTTGTGTATCCAGCGTGGAAAAATATATTGGACCAGTGACCACGTGGAAGTGTATGTCAGTTGTTCAGCACGGAAACCCCTGCGAAAACCGTGGAGGAGCAATTGCAAAGTTATTTGTTGTTGTGTTCCTTTCTTTTGTTTGCGGATAAGATTGTCGAATGTACGCTAACATGTTCATATTTAAAGACGTCCAGAGGTATCTCGAACGGTGAATTTTTTCACAAAATGGATGTTGTTTTCCACACGAAAACACAATTAAATACAAACAATTATTTGTTGCTATATTGTGTAATCGAGTAACGATCACTTTTAATGTAGTGTACAACAATATTTTACCGCCCCCCGAGTCGTTCTGTACAATTGCTTCGTCTGTGGATACCAATGCCCACGTTGAAAATTACTGTCCTGTAGTTAATATTACGTTGAGGGATATTCAAAATGTTAAAATGTGTGGGAATTCCTAATGGACCAAACTGCTGAGGTCGTCGGCCCCTAGACTTACACACTACCTAAAGTAACTTATGCTAAGAACAACACAAACACCCATGCCCGAGGGAGGACTCGTACCAGCCCGTGACATGGCACCTCAAACAACGCGGCCACTACGCGCGGCACATTGAGGGATGTATACTTTTATTACAGAGATGTTTGCGTCCGATGGTGAAGCGCCAAGAGAAGCGAGAGCGAGGACGGCTGCAGCAACAACTTTTCCAGAGGACGTGCCAGAGACAAACGACGATGCCGTGATACGGAGCCGAGGAAAGAAGCGCCTTAGAAACGAAGATAAATGGCTTCGTAACGTTAGAAAAGATCGGAGAGCTCTAGGTCAATAGTATGCCAACCGAAAGGGTAACCTTGTACCTCGAAAGGAATTGAGGACAATCAGCGAGTTTTCGTGCAGGTATGAGTGCCACAAAAACATCATCGAAGAACGGCAGGAACAAGTGTTCAATGAGTTTTATAATTTAGGCAGCCATGACCTGCAGTCGGCTTTCCTGTTTACCATGATTAAAGTTGTTGATAAAGTACGGTCTTATATACGTCAGCAACATTGACGCAGGGAGAAGACAAAATTGCACTACTTGCTCAATTCAAATGGGTCTGAAACTAGAGTGTGCAAAAGATTCTTTCAGAATACTTTAGCCGTATCTGCCGGAAGAATTGATAGGGTACTCAAGAATAAAAGGGGAAAAGCAACCCATCCTCGTGATGGTAGAGGTAAAGATGAACCCGGTAATAAAACACCTCCCCATAAAGTTGATGTAGTAAAACGTTTCATAGAAAAATTTCCGGCCTATGAATGCCATTATGCGTATCATGAAAAAAAACGGTAGAAGGAATATAGGACCAGACTTAAATTTATCAAGAATGTATTCACTGTAAAGTGCAGAGGAGCAAATGGCTGTTTCTCATTTTATTTTCCGCAAAATGTTTTACGTAAATTGCAATTTGCCATTTCATCCACCAGTGTCCAACTCTTGTCGAATATGGGATGCTTTGCGGGTAAAAATAACAGATGCCGATATTGATAAGGAGAGAACGGAGTTGATTGCAGAACCTGAGTTCCATCAGCAAAAACCTGAATATGCACGGGCAGGTTTTCAGAGTGATACATTGCTGAGCAAGTCAGATGGTAAAGATACAGTGGTAACATTTGATTTGATGAAAACTTTGCCTACACCGGCCATCTCAACTGGAGTTTGCTATTACAAACATCAGTTGTGGACATATTGCTTTGGCATCCACAGTATGCACAAAGATGATGCATACATGTTTCTATGGAATAGATCCACTGCGTCGAGAGGGCCACAGGAAATAGGTGCCTGTTTGCTGTATTTCATACCCAATTTTGTCAGGACTGAAAAACTGATCATGTACTCTGATCAGTGTGGAGGCCAGAATAGAAACATAAAACTTGTTGTACTGTGCCAATACATTGTAAGCAGCTCAGAGTTATCTGTGAAGGAAATCATAAATTTTTAGTTAGTCAGGATTTTGGCTTGGTTCAGAAGCGAAAAAACTATTTTCCTAACATTTACCTCCCTGAACACTGGAATGCTGTGGTAGCGAGTGCCAAAAAAAAGGAATTCGTTCAAGGTAATCAATATGAATGCGGAATATTTCTTTTCAATAAAACAACTCGAAAGAAACATCATGGATCGAAAAATGTCTTCTGCAACTGTAAAGTGCAATGGTTGAACAAACAGTGGCTGCGGTTTGAAGCAACAAACGGATTCAAAATATGGTATAAATACTCGAACCAAAGCCAAAAGCCATTCCAGGAAATTGATGTGGCCAAACGAACATCCACATGTATCAGGAATCTCGAACTGCTTTATCGTAATGGACATGTAATTACAGAGGCAAATAAGAATGATCCGCTCACTTTGGTTCCGGATGTACCCCCACTTCATCATGATTTCTACAAAATTTGAGAGTGTCTTCAAATGCTGTAAAAACATTGCCTGTGGATGGTTTTGAAATGCAACATGGTGCTTAAAGTTATAGAAATGAATATAAAGTGTTACTTGTAATTCGTAGAATGGATAATAATAATGTATACTATTATCACATGCAGTCTATGACGGACTTGTGCAATGAACAGCATGAATAATCAGCGTAGTAACGGACCTGTCATTAAGAATGTTCAACTACTCGGAGCGAAAATAGACTAAGTCACAACAAAACTGCTAATGTTCTGCTACATAATTAATGTTTGTAATGTATCTATGTCAGAATATTGTTCAATAAAACCATAGTTACATGGTATGCATGTTAAAAGGCTGCAGTGCATCACGGATAATATTCTTTGTGAGCCCTTATTAATAGGCCTGTTTCCTCCATATTGACTTCCCCGTGGTTAGTCCACTTGTGCTCTCAGTGCCTCAATTATTCCATGTTTGTACTTGACTGTAGTAGCAAATTCCAATAAACACTCTAAAATTAATGTTTCTAATGAGTCTGCCTGGCAGATGGAAACTGTGTGCCACACTGGAACTCGAACCCGGAACCTAACGTTTCCCAGGCGTTGTTTTTCCTACTGAGCGATTCAAACACGACTCACGACCCTTTTTCACAGTATTACTTTCGTCCGTACCTTTCTCCTGCTTCACAGCAGTTCTATTACATACCTTCCTAGTCCAACAGGACATGATTAAATGCTTAATATAAGTTCCCCTACGGCAGAAGCCATAACAATACGTTCACTCTTCTTACTTCCCCATACTTTATCCAAACCTTCCTTCCACCCACCTTGCTGACAGCCCTGAGATAGAGAAATAAATATAATAACAAAATGGCAGTTTTCGTCACAAGTAGACATGGAAGGTATTATTTAAATGGTTCTTTTACGTTTGGTGGTAACGTGTCAACCTGGAATCAGAGATTAACCAGGCATGAAATGAAAATCCGAAAGTCGCCTAAATCGGCTGAAGAAAACAAACTGATATCCGTTGACCCGTGTACGATGGTAGTACTGTCGGGCAACAGAGTCGGTTGCATTCAGATGCCACGAATGCTGCCGTACAGGTTTGGAAAGTTCGGCTTTCCTCAAGGTATGGCGATCGTTAGTTGAATCGTTCAGCATCGGCCTTCATCCCGCCCATACGGCAGCTCTCAACAGAGACTGCCTACTCGCACTGGTTCCTCCAACCAAATGTTGTCACACTCCCTCTAGGTACTTTCTCGAACTTAATTGTTACATCCAAAGCTTCTCTGAACGACAAGTTCTGCTTTTCACCTGGCCTGCCCTTTATAGACATTTAGGAGTTCTGCAGCTCTCAGCAGCTCCTCATCTTAATATTTTCCTTTTGAAGGCCACGTTTACAACTTCAAATGACAATAAGCTCTGACGATAAAATGCTAGTCACCTGGTCAAAAGAGCACACTGGTCACTTTGGAGCGATGTGCTTAGTGTAAAACTAGTACTAGGAGCTCACGTTGCTTTCCACCACTGAAGTCGTGAAAAGGAAATAAAACTTCTGTGTCAGTCATTGCTTGGAATCAGCTCAGTGAGATGAGTCGACCTGAAGACGTAATAGACGGGGAGAAAAAACCACCCAGTATCAGAAAGTGAATAAAGGCGCCTAATTAACAGTGACAGTCGGACGTGTCTACAGGCAATGGTGTACCATTCACAGGCAAGTATTTTTCCGTAAGCACTATGGTTGTTAAAATATCGTAAATGACAGGGGTAAGAGGTGGGTGTTACGCCTTGTCAGTGACGGTTTCAAAGCTGGATGAAAATATGATTTTACTATTTTGGTATTCGCAGTTTAGATACATGATAGAAATATTTTTAAAAAATTTCAGGAAACAATTAAAATCTTCTAAAAACATTTTGGTAGGCTCATTAGCTGTTGGCAGTTTCTTTATTTCAGGATGATACACAACCACCATGGCTGTGATGTAATCGCATACTCAAGTATATGCATCTACGAAAAACTATATTCATTAGATGTATAAAAATTATAAAAATAACGCCATTAACCAGAAAGACAGCGGAACAAATATAAAACTAATTTAACTTCGGTTTGTTACAATTACACTGTCTCCCAACGTTCGTGTGGCGTTCAAATTGACAGAACCGCGTAAACTGGACTGCTACAAGACGAAACATCAAAGATTCCAACAGGCAAAAAGGCGCACGCAGTGCACATGAGCACTGTGAGCCGCAGGAATGAATGCAAAAAATAATAAATGTGACCCGGGAGGAGAAGCATACGGAATAAACCATCGTTTGGGAAGGAAAAGTAGTTCACCAGTGATGAAAACTCAGCAAATGCCTGCTTTTTCTTCTTCTTCCGTATCCGGATGCACCAATTATATCTTCCCTTCCCAGTGCTTAGCAACGTAGTTTGCTTTGCCATTGACTTTCAAAATATCATCTTTAGTGCATGTCATAGACAAGTCTGGGCAGATCAGTAGGTGGTCCAAGTCCTGTATTGCTCCGCATTCACACCTATCGCTATCACTGTAACCCCATTTAAATAGGTTTGATTTTCACCCAGTTACTCCAGTGCGCAGCCGGTTTAATGACCTCCAAGTTGTAAAAGGTAGTTGAAATCCTGCAGATCCCTCCTCAAGTAGTTCCATTGTGGAGTGTGCCACCATTTCTTCCCAAAGAGATAGCCGCCTTGCGACGGGCTTGGTGGCAAGCTCTTCAGTAGTTTCAATGAAACTCCTGCAGGATTTCAGCCGGACACGTTGTTTTCGGTGCTTATGCATTAGGTGTCGAGGATCATTCTTTTGTTTTGATCTTTCGATCTCGGCGGCTACTTGTCTGCGGATAGTGGGTGGTGCTATGCCTATGATGGGATAAATGATGTCTGTGGGAATTGGTTTGAGGCATCCTGTGGCAATACGTACAGTTTCGTTTACGGCGACGTCAACTTGCTTTGTGTGAGCAGAGTTCCTCCAAACTGGCGCCGCTAAAGCGACGTAATGGAGACGTGACTACGCCTGAAGTAGGAATGCCAGACCACCAAACAACGCAGTTGACGAAACTGCAGGCGCGTAGTGGCTCGAGAGAGGCGGCCAACAAGAAGTACGGAATATGCCGCTAGAGGATGGTAGGTAAAGATATTCCTTCCATCTCCACCCACTCTATCGGTGAGCCGTGCTGCGGCTCGCGTCGTCTGTTGGAGGCCAGACCATATCGTTTAGTTGACATGGTTGCGGTTGTTTGTCTTCTTCTCGTGTTGACTGGCGCCACTTGGTTTCGCAAGCGTTGCCTGTCGGCTAGTGGCAGCAGCGGCGGTTATCGATATGTGGTAACTGTGGCCCTCTCTTTGGAGCGACGTTGTTGTTCTTCCGGGATGTGTGAGCGTGCAGTTCGGCAGGGGGACACAGGAGGAGCCAGGTCCCCGCCGTGCCAGAACACGCCAGGACCACTGGCGGCACGCATGGACTGCCGGATGGAAGGGCTATGATCACGAGGGTGCACGACCTCGTCGTAAGCCGGATCCTGCGAGCATTAAGTTAAGCGCATTTTGACTCAAGTAGAGAAACCTCCACCATTGTGAGATCTTGCGATTCTCCAGTGTCTTGGGTTCGTGTTACTGCTCATAGTGTTGCTGAGGCGAAGAGCAGCTAGTGGAGTGGTTGGGTAAATCGGATCTGATAAGCTTTCCTGGACTTCTAATTACTATTCACTGCGTTCAGTTTGTTAGTATTTGTTAAGTTCAACCAGCGGTATTTTTCCTGCCTCGTGTCTGCTAACACCCCAGTTACCTGCCCTGGGGGTGTATGTAATGGCAGTGTACATTTCCTCGCCTTGCTGCTGCTGTCCAGTGAGGCGTGTAGTTTGACAGCCTTCTTAATTGTAGGTTGGTTGGCGATTTTTCTACTTTGGCGGTAGTGATTCCTTTCTCATTCCAGGCGCTCTAAGCACAGTAAGAGGAGTCCACACAGCCAGTTCCGGCTTTGGCGTATTTTTAAATCATTGCATTTGGTTTATTGGACGTCAGGCAGCCTCATCAAGATTATAATTCGTCATTCTTTAGGCTGCCACTAGTCTGAGTTACCACCTTGTGAAGTGAATGCAACTCTTCGCTACCTATCTCATCGTTCGCGAAAGTGTTTTTGCCGGACCTACTCAGAGGTCGATTCGTGGTGCACCGTTTGTGACTGGCTGTTGTGTTTTATTATTGTATTTGCTGATTTATTGTATGTTTCTAATTTTTTATATAATTGCCATTCTTCGCGTTACAGCAGATTTAAATGAGTGTGATACCAAGTTTACCATCATTTTGTCTCACTCGTTTGGTGACCAGTTGCCTGTCTTTTTAAATTAACCTTTGCTATTCCATTGCAGTTTTAAAACATGTTTGTTAAACTTTTTTATAATTGCCGTTCTTGGCGTTAAAAGCCTTCAATCGTGACTGTGGTTACTTGCCTTAAAATTTTGATTGCGATCACATTGGCTTGTTTTTAAACATTATTTGTTGTGTCTGTATTTTATGCTCATTTGGTAAATTGTAACGCACTGTAAGAACTATTAATTACACAGTTGTTTATTCCTTCATTAATAACGTGTGGTTATTTGCCGGCCAGAGTGGCCGTGCGGTTCTAGGCGCTACAGTCTGGAACCGAGCGACCGCTACGGTCGCAGGTTCGAATCCTGCCTCGGGCATGGATGTGTGTGATGTCCTTAGGTTAGTTAGGTTTAATTGGTTCTAAGTTCTAGGTGACTCATGACCTGATTATGGCCTCGTCCTCAATCGTAACCAAATCCTGCCTTCCTTGACTCCCAGGTTACAATCGGCATATTTCCGTACTTCTTATTGGCCACTTGTGTCCGGCATTTTTTTTTTTTTTTGATATGTTACAATACAGCATCACCGGTCTATTGCGGTCTAATTGTGTTGGTGAGGCAGTAAATTTATCCACAGGGCAGTGACTGCGTCACTGCAATTCACTTTGGAGGTGTGGCGGTGGGACTTGTAGTCCCGTACCACCCTCTGACGGTGACAGTACTACATGAGTCAGGCAGAAAAATTTTGCCTAACGTGGGCAGGTATGATTGGAAAGTATTGGACGTAGAATGGGGGCTAGTCCCGCCTAAGGATACGTCCGTGGTGGGCGTGCCAGACCTATCGTTAGTCATGGTCGGAATCCGATTCCTCTAGGATGGTTAGGGGAACCGGATGTCGATGCCAGCGGCGTGGAAGTGTGGTCCCAACGTGGCGTAACCCGTGTACAGTGTCCCGTAAGGCATCCACTTTCTCATAGAGCCGCCGCGCGTCTTGAGGGGGACGATAACCGCTTCCTCGTGGAGAGTGACAATTCTCGTGAGTGGCGGGGCGTGCAGGCTCCACCTGAGCACCTTGTTCTGCAGGCGCTGCAACGTCCGCATCCTGGTGACACTAATCGTGGCCCATGCAGCAGATCCATACGTGAGGGCAGGCAGGATAACTGTTCGGTAAATGCGGAGCTTGGTATGCAGGTTAAGTTCCCTACTGCGGAAGAGCGGGTACAAAGCCCTGGTTAGCTTTTGCCCCTTGTTGGTGACATACTCCGCATGACAGTGGAAGAGCAAATTGTGGTCCATCTGGACCCCGAGATAGGTGGTTGTCGGGGACCAGGGCACCTGCACGCCTGCAATCGAGATATTGCGGCGGAGGACTGGGCGCCGTTTTGTGAAGTAAACTGCCGTAGTTTTGGCGGCATTGAGAGCTATTTTGTTTGTCCGGAACCAGGTGATAGTGGCGTCCACCTGTCGCTGGAGGCGGGCGACGACGGCGTCAGTAATGCGGCCAGTAGTGTATAGTGCTGTGTCGTCAGCGTATTGTGCAAGGTGGCACTCGGGGATGACCGGCATATCATTGACATAGATATTAAAAAGGATGGGAGATAGCACTGATCCTTGCGGAGTGCCTGCCGACAAATGGCGAATGCCAGAACGCATTCCCCGTTGAGCCACTAGGAAAGTCCTACCACGGAGGAAGTCATCCACGATCTTGACATAAATATCTGGTATAGCGGTCTGTGTCAGCATCTTGTGTACGAGGTTGTCTTGCAAGATCTTGTCGTAGGCGTTTTGCAAGTCCAGAAAAACGGCAGCTGTCGACTTGGCAGTGTTGAAGCCTTTGCTGAAGTGTTCAGTGATCCGTAGGACCTGAAGTTCAGCAGAGTGGTGCGAAGTGAATCCAAACTGTTCAGGACGGATTGTCCCAGCTGCCGCAAGAGGTTGGGAAAGTCAGTGAAGGATCACAGATTGAAGGACCTTCGCCATAGTGTTTAGGAGGCTGATGGGCCTGTTGTTGGTGGGGACCGTAGGGTCCTACGTGTCGGCAATTTCAATAACACAAAGGAACTGCAGACTGCGACTGCGAGTGGGATTCGATTTAACTCAGCGGGAAAACCTGAAAATTTGTGCTGCACCAGGATTCGAACCCGAGTCTCCTGCACACTAGGTAGATGCTCTGACAACTAAACCATCAGAGCACAATGGTCAGTCATTACCTAGTCTTCCTACTTCAGGCATACTTATGTCTCCACCATACGGCTTTTGCGGGCGTTGGTTGAGTTTTCCATGCTGGACTCGCATTCGAGAGGACGACGGTTAAACACGCGTCCGGCCATCCTGATTTAAGTTTTCCATGATTTCCCTAAATCGCTTCAGGCAAATGCCGGGATGGTCATTTGAATGGGCACGGCCGATTATCTTCCCCATCCTTTCCTAAACCGCGCTTCTGCTCCGCCTGTAAGACCTCGTTGTCGACGGGACGTTGAACACTAATCTCCTCCTCTTCCTCCTCTTGTTGAGTTTTCATCACTGGTGAGTGAGTCTTTATATTTTTCTTTCCAAACACAGGCTTATTCTGTACAGTTTTCCTCAAAGATCGCACTTCATTTTTAGGTCCGTACCCGTGGCTCACAATGATCATGTACACTGCCTGCGCCTGCAACCCATTGGAATTTTTGTTGTTTCATCTTGTAACCATCCAAATTAGGCGATTCTGGCAATTCGAACGCTATTCGGAAGTTGGGAGACCCTGTACTTTTAACGAACCACTTATGTATTCGTTCTCCTGTCTTCACGGTTAATTGCCTTATTTCTATCATTATTATACCTTATAACTCATATTATGCTTGCTTAATGCTTAGTTCCTGTCGTTCCCTCTGGAACATAGGCCCGTGACGAAATTCCTCCACCTGGTACGACTTCTAGCAAGTCTCTTCACTTCATTCCAGGTCTTCCCATCCCCTGCAGCTTCTCTTTCGATCGTCCTTTTCCACGTCTGTTTGGGACGACTACATTTTCTAACTCCTTGAGGGTTCCAACCCAAAGCCATCCTTTCAATAGCTCCAACTGGTTCCCTCAATGTATGCCCAAACCAGTCCCATTTTCTTTCTTTGATTTGTATATTGATTGTTTGCTGATTTCTCTCCATCCAAAGATCTTCATTTTTCATTATATCTGGCCATCTCACATTTAAAATACGCTGGAGAAGGCGGTTGATAAAACCTTGGAGCTAATTTTTGATGTGGTTAGTCACCTTCCAAGTTTCGCAACCATACAACAGAAAAGCCTTCACATTGCTATTGAAAAGCCAGAGTTTGGTCTTCTTTGAAACGTTCCTATTTCTCCAGACAGGGTACAGTTGTACAAATGCACCATTTACTTTGCGGTTGCGACTATGGACGTCCTCCTCAGCGCCTCCTGTAGTCGTGACTATACTTCCGAGATAGAGGAAAGATTGTACCTGCTCTGCGTCCTCTCAATTAATGGCCAGCCTATTCGTGATGGTCGAATTTATCCGCATTTATTTGGTTTTGCGAACTTGTATCTTGAGGCCTGCAACTTCCGCCTCTCCCTGTAAGGTAGAGGGTGTGTTGCCACTCCGCACTTTGTTCCAGAATAATTCTGAGATTACTAATAAGGTCCACACAACTTCAATGTTTTCTAAAACTCGCCTGCTCTCTCCTCAGTTGTACTTCCACAAAATCCTCAATGCGGTTTGAAATTATTCTCGAAAGTACCTTATTCGGTACTGACAATTGGGTAATGCCCCGCCAGTTGTTGCAGTTAGCAACATCTCATTTTTTGGGTATTTTCACGATTATACCTCGTTTCCAATCTGTTGGCAGTATCTCCTCTCCCCATATCTTCTCTAAGAGGATGTTCAGTAACTCGACAGTGATACCCAAATCTGTTTTCAGCTTCTCAGATGTTATATTATCTGGTCCTGGTGCCGTCCCATTCCTGATCTGCTTCAGTGCTATCCGAATTCCTACTTTCGTGGGTGCATTGACACCAATGCTGCGACTAGGATCATTGTATTCTGTTTGTTCTTGTTCTTCTACCTCCCCACCGAGGTCTCTATTTAGAACATCTTTAAAGTTTTTCCTTCCACCTACGTGATTGTGTAAGTAGGCTGTTTAGGTTTTCTTATTGGTAACGCCACGTAGCGCTCTGTATGAAAATCACTGGCTGTGCTGTGTGCAGTCTGTGGCTAGTTTACATTGTTGTCTGCCATTGTAGTGTTGGGCAGCTGGATGTGAACAGCACGTATCGTTGCGCAGTTGGAGGTGAGCCGCCAGCAGTGGTGGATGTGGGGAGAGAGATGGCGGAATTTTGAAATTTGTAAGACCGGTTGTCATGAACTGCTATATATATTATGACTTTTGAACACTAGTAAGGTATATACATTGTTTGCTCTCTATCAAAATCTTTCATTTGCTAACTATGCATATCAGTAGTTAGTGCCTTCGGGAGTTTGAATCTTTTATTTAGCTGGCAGTAGTGGCGCTTGCTGTATTGCTGTAGCTTGAGTAACGAAGATTTTTGTGAAAGGTATAGGTTAATTAGGTTAATGTTAGTCAGGGCCATTCTTTTGTAGGGATTATTGAAAGTCAGATTGCGTTGCGCTAAAAAAAAAAAAAAGAATATTGTGTGTCAGTTTAAGCACAGTCATCTATAATTGTTCTAAGGGGACGTGTTTCATAATTGTTCTTTATGAGTAGTTAGTATCTACCCTTTGTTGTTCCTTATTGGTCGGTTCCTCTGGAAGCTTTTCTTTGGGAGCATCTTAGTGATATATTCATATTATACGTCATAAATGTATTCACCCGAGAAAGGGAAGCCAGTTGTGTATGATCCTGTAATAAAGTAACTACTAACAGCTTATGCGGCAACCAAAAAACTTTTCAGAAATTTTTAATGGTTTCTTAAATAATTTTAAATATTTCTGGCTCCAAATGCTGTTATCAGAGAATTCAGTGCCGTCCGAGCTAGTTTCTCACCGAACACTGCGAAGGGAGCTATATCCTATGATGATTTTACTTCGACACCTCGCAAAGGCCATTACACACAACGACCGGATTGCACTGCACGTCTTTAGTGGGCGGAACAATACAGGAGCTGCACAGTATTCAACTGGAGGCTCGCAGTGTAGTGCAGCTGGTTGTAAGATCAGTAGTCTGTTTTCTAATTGTGGCGTAGAGTGCACCGACAACCCAATGACGCATACTCTGTGGGGGCCCGGGACGGGGGTGTACGCCAGACCATAGGGAGCTCGGCAATACTTTAATGATGTTGTTTGTACCATGAATGGGGCCACATTCTGGTTACCGAAAATGACCCAAGGCGATTTATTTCAACATTCTTGGAGACCAGACGTCGTCCGCCTTTCTACATCATCAAGTTTAGTATGCTGTGGATACTCTTTTATGTGCAGGATGACATCGTATTCACGTGGCTGCACGCTCGAATTCTTGCTTCAACAAATCCTCAGGACCGTAGGCTAGGGAACGTACCGCATGTAATTTCGTGATGTCTGCTGCAGGTTACTGATTTTTTTTCTTATCTGCGCCTATAAGAACCTACTCGGACGTTCATCGGACTTGGTGCAGTCTGCTCTCTGTATTGGACTGTTACATTACGATCCAACTGTACGAACGGAATGGTTTCGCAGATGGTGGTTGTCCTCAAAATTTCAGCGACAATCACCATATTCACCGCCGGAAAGGAACAAAATTAGGTCATGTAGCAATACCCGGCGATGGTCAGTGTGGCATAAGGAAAGGGTGTACTAATAGTCACAACGTTTCATGATGTAATGCTCTGGGACACGCAAATGGTCAAATAACAATTCGAGGAAATGAAGATAAACCTCGAATAGTCGTTTATGACCTTAATTTGTTGACTTTTAACTGTAACACCAACATCTCCACTTAAAAATAAAAGTGAAGGCATTGAAGGGAAAATCACCTGTAAGATCTGAATAATAATAAATAATGTCTTACTGGAACAGGTAACGCAGTTTCAGTTTCACAGCTCAGATCGAACTGACGGATGACATCGAAAAAATACAAAGAATGGCAGCTCGTTCTGTATTATCGTGAAATAGGGGAGATAATGTCACCGACATGTTACGTTAATTGGAGTGGCAATCATTAAAACAAAGGCGTTTTTCGTTGCGACGTGATGTTCTCATGAAATTTTAATCACCAGTTTTCTCCTCCGATTGCAAAATCCATTCTGTTGGCACCCACCTACATAGGGAGAAATGATCATCACGATGAAATAAGAGAAATCAGGGCTCGCGCCGAAAAATTCAAGTGCTCGTTTTTTCCGCACGCGTTTCGAAAGTGAAATGGTAGAGAGACAGCTTGAAGCTGGTTCATTGAACCCTCTGACAGGCTCTTAATTGTGAATAGCAGAGTAATCACGTAGATGTAGATGTAGATACAGGGTGACATTTCGGTAGTGCACTTGATAAGAAGATCTTTAAATTTAACGCAACCTGCACAAGAATTATAAATATTCAATAAATAAAAGCTAAGAAAGAGACACAGATGAACTTATACAAAATTATCCCAGCACCTATTACGCTCAATGGACCGGAAATCTGGGTTCCCACGCAAAAGGATAATCCAGGTTGCTGGAATGAGATCTTTATTTTTCGTAAGATATGGCCCGCAACATACCACACGCTTTAATATGACATTTTGAAAAGGAAAGCTTCAGAGTATCTGCAATAAGTTTAATATTCCTTACGACTTAACTTTTCCAAAAGAGATCTCTCCGTGTTGTGTTAAATGGGGCATCACAGAAGACAGCTTCAGAAATTTAGACATTATAAATGAATTAGAATGTCACTGAATGCATAATAAAACAGGTCTAAACAGAAACAGAATGCGGGAACATATTAGCTAGAATTCATCAAAATAGATTCCCAAAACAAATTCTTCAGTATGATGACTGAACTTTATAGGTGGAAACAGGTGAAATCAAATAATCCATCAAAGAAGATGATGAAGAAATCATTGTCCTCAAGAAGCTGCTTGTGAAGTACGAGTGGTTTTGTTGCTCTTTTTTTCAGCAGAATTTCGGCGTTCGTACCTAAAGATTCGTTGAAAAGTTAAAAATCACACAAACAAATTTATTGCAGATTTAATGTGAATCTCACATATTGACACACACTGGAGCACAAAATTTATGAAATTATAGTTTACCTTCGCTCAGAAAACAAAAAGGCAACAAATTTCCCTCATGCGATGCAGTGTCACTGAAACCCAAAAGATGGACTCTCAGGATTCAGTTCTCAAATTTAAAACTCAGGCCTTCAATGTCGACAAATATTTGTCCAGCCAAAATTGATTAATCGTTTCATTAAACATAATTGAAATGAAAGAGAATTTTTTGTTTGTATGGGCTCACAGTCACTACAGATGTATTGAGGGAAGTCATTGTCCTACGTAGGATGCGTTTTTAAAATAAACACCTTATTTCATGCTTTTTTGCGTTGTGAGCTAATTTCGCTCCCTTGGTCATTTTCAAGCTACGTTCGTGACAGTGAGAAACTGAAGCCACATACATCATCTTCCACACATGGGAAAGTAACATCTAATGGTATCCCTAATTTGCCTGTGAATGTGGTGGTAACGGCCACAACTTTCGCAGATGTGAATTCAGAACGTAATCTGATAAAATCCAACCCTTATTCTGGTCTTTGTCGATGTGCCAGCGTAAAACACAAAAATCCATTCGTTTTTACACGTGTTAACTTTACACTACATGCACCAGGGACTCACACGAAATCTGAATAAGGATAATAATAAGAAAGGCACCTGGTGAGTCTAGAAACATCAAAAGCTATCACGATCTCAATCTTCGGCACATCCTACCTGCATTTACATTCTTCAGGAACATATTGAGAGGTTGACACCACAACGAGGAATAGTTGCTAAGGCCGCTTCTGCGTATAAGTTATGTTTACTAATTCTGCGTTGCCGGCCGATGTGGCTGAGCGGTTCTAGGCGATACAGTCTGGAACCGCGCGACCGCTACGGTCGCAGGTTCGAATCCTGCCTCGGACGTGGCTGTGTATGATGTCCATAGGTTAGTTAGGTTATTGTAGTTCTAAGTTCTAGGGGACTGATGACCTTAGAAGTTAAGTCCCATAGTGCTCAGAACCATTTTTTAATTCTGCGTTTTACCGTTTGTGACTGCCGCTGCCTGATATGTATACTAAATTTCTATCGTATCTGATGACTATTACGTTGTACTCCATTATATTTCAAACTAGATGCACGATATGTGGGAACAATAGAGTTTACTTTTAATTATAAGATTCTGTTCCCTAAGGTATGACGAAACCTGCACATCAGAAGCAATTTACTGTAGGTTGACTGTATTATGCGTTACTGTTTCCTCTGTCCTCGGTCTTTTATTTTTCTGTGTCCCCATTTTGAAACTAGTTTCATTTATCGGAAATGAAAATTGCGTATTTTATTTATTTGCTTGGTACAAATGTTGCCTCTAGCAACATTAGTAGAACACGGCTTCTACAGTAAAAAATTGCATAGGAAATTAACATTACTGACAGAACCGCTAAAACACGGACTGCAATACAATTCGTACAAACCAACTCTTTACATTTCCGAATTTTTACCATGCCATGCGCGAACTTGAATAATTCCTGGACATAATGGAAACGGATAACGTTACAAAGTGTTTTTGAAACCTGTATCAGTTGTTGATCATCTCTCTCTCTCTCTCTATCTCTCTCTCTGTCTGTCTCTCTCTCTCTCTCTCTCTCTCTCTCTCTCTCTCTCTCGCTCTCTCTTTTTCTCTCTCCTCATCCGAACACGTCTCGGAAGGCCCAACGGCGCCGACCGACCGCCGTGTCAGCCTCCTGTGATAGGCATCACTGGATGCGGATATGTAGGGGTATTTGGTCAGCACACCACTCTCCCGGCTACTGCTCAGTCAAGTGGCTCCTCAACTGGCCTCGCAAAGGCTGAGGGCAACACGCTTGCCAGCAGTGTTCGGTAGTTGTTAAATATCATTTGCGTGAAATGCTACAGACAGATGGGCGCCTCTTCCATCAGTGCCGCACAACGCCATTTTACTGAATGTTGCTGCAGACTAGGTCTGTTAAATACATTCGAGTGACACAAAGTGATGCGAGAAATATTTCCGAAGTTTCCACGTCTGAAACGCCATTGAACTCATAGCTGTCGATGGTTTTAAAATTCAGCTGGCAGTTGTTACTCCTGCAAACAGTAATACCGACTGTGCCTGAACACGGTTGCTCGACGTCTGGTATAGTGTTAGAAAAGAATTGTATGAGTTTCAGATGCTGCAGTGATTCATCTGAAGATTTATTACTGTTATTATTTACAATTTCCTGTTTTACTCAACGGCATACAGTTTATTCGTAATATTTTAAAAGACGATGCAAGCAGTCTGTAGGTACAAGATTGACTGCTGAGTGAGCGTCAGGCCTCTGAATGCAGTACAAAGCACTAGAGGTATTAGTGCAAGCTGATTTCTTTTTTGGGGTGCATAACCCAATCAGGTGCCGTCCACACACAGATCGTAAAGCATTTAAAAATCCCAGAGATGGTCTTTATGCAGCAGATGTTTCCCATACAGATGTTGTTGTTTTTGTTGTTGTTGTATTGTTCAGTCCGAAGACTAGTTTGACCCAGCTCTCCATGCTACTCTACCGCGCATAAGGCACTTCATCTCCGAATAACTACTGCAGCGTATATCCTTCTGAATCTGATAACTGTGTTCATCTCTTCGCTTCTATCTACGACTTTTACCCTCCACATTTCCCTCCAGTAGTAAACTGGTGACCCCTAGATTTCTCAAAAATTGTCGTAGCAACCAATCCCTTCTTGTCGTCAGGTTGTGCCGCAAATTTCTTTTCTCCCCAGTTCTATTCAGTACCTACTTATTAGTTACGTGATCCATACATCACATTTTAAGCATTCTTCTGTAGCACCACATTCCAAAGGCTTCTCTGTGTTAAGGAATTTCTCTTCTTCAGAAACTTTTTTTTTTTTTGGCGTTGTCAGTCTAAATTTTATGTCCTATTTAGTTCGGCTGTCATCTGTTATTTACTATGCACATAGTAAAACTCATTTAGTACCTGAACGGTCTCGTTTCCTACCTTACCATCAGCTGCTTTAATTTGACTACATTCCAGTATCCTTGTTTCGCTTTTGTTGATGTTCATCTTCTATTCTCCTTTCAAGCCACCATCCATTCCGTTCAACTACTCTTCCGAGTACTATCTCTGCCAGAATTACAGTGTCCTCTGCAGACCTCAAAGCTTTTATTTCTTCTCATACGGATCATGACGGTGTAATTTGATGATGATAATGGTGCTGATGAAACCAGCAGTTTGTAGGTTTCGGGATGATAACTCAATACAATTCCAGTAGATCTAACACCATCTATTAATATGAATGTTAAGGATGGAATAGTGCGGCATTTAATGTGACTCTGATTAACGGTATACTAGTAGGCAGAATTCTCGCATTGCAGTATTACCAAAATGTTTGCCGTGACGTACATTAGATATGCTTAGACTTGTAAAACTACCGTAGGCTATAAAAGACTACCATAAGTAAGAGTAGATTACTGTAGTTTTACGGTACCTCTGATCAGTTTAGGTAGTACGCACGTTGCCTATGTGTGAGGTGTGTTGCATATCTATCGAACCTTACCTCATAATAATCGCTTTCTTTGCGTACGCGATCAGAGTCTTACTTGATTCCCCTGCAAACCGGAAGCAATGAGCCGTCACGAAATTGAGTGAGGATATACGAAGGGCCGGGTAACTTATGGGACGATTTTCTTCTACACAGTTGTCTCCCTATATGTTAGTTCAAAATAAACAGAATTTATAGCGAAACTGGAATTGTCGATATGTAATTCAGGTTCTTAATACAAAAATTGTTTTTGCAACGTGAAACAGAGGGATTTCGCAGTAAAAATGAAGAAAACATTACAGATGTTTCATACAGCACTAGAAAACGCAATTTCCTCAACAAAAAGATAAAATAAAAAACTGCAAAACTAAAATAATTAAAAGATGACTTTCTCACTTTGTCATACTTACATAAAACATGTTCCCGTCATTCAGAAACAATTTTCTTATTTATTAATAACAACAGAAATCGCTTCTTTTTGATCATGGTAAAGAACATTCTGTTGAGTACAAAATGATAGTAATAATTACAAAGATTTTTTATGTTTGTGCACGTAAATTTACGTGCACCGAAAGTAAGTGTTTTGGTTAAGTAAAAGCGTAGGAGTTACGTGGTCAACAAATTTTCATTATTTACAAAATGTGGTTAACATACTGTCAATGCGAGATGCTTTTAATAGTTTGCACAACGAAATATTGTCTCAAAATATGGTAGAGAGCCCAAACAGATTCTGGTCTTATGTAAAGTACACCAGTGGCAAAAAGCAGTCAATACCGCCACTGCGCGATAGCTATAGAAATGTTGCCGATGATGGTGCCACTAAAGCGAGTTACTAAATACAGTTTTCTGTAATTCCTTCACGAAAGAGGAAGAACTAAATACTTCAGAATTCGAAATAAGAACAGCTGTTAGCATGAGCGACATTAAAGTAGATATCTTAGGTGTTGCAAAACAAATCAAACAACTTAAGAAAGGCAAGTCTTCCGGTCCAGATGGTATAACAATCAGGTTCCTTTCAGAGTATGCAGACACAATAGCGCCTTTCTTAGCAATCATATAAAGCCGCTCACTTGAGGAAAGGTCTGTTCTTAAAGACTGGAAAGTAGCACAGGTCACACCAATATTCAAGAAAGGAAATAGGAGTAACCCATTGAATTACAGACCCATATCACTTACCTCAATTTGCAGTATGATTTTGGAGCATATACTGTTCAAAAAAATGGTTCAAATGGCTCTGAGCACTATGGGACTTAACAGCTGTGGTCATCAGTCCCCTAGAACTTAGAACTACTTAAACCTAACTAACCTAAGGACATCACACACATCCACGCCCGAGGCAGGATTCGAACCTACGACCGTAGCAGTGGCGCGGTTCCGGACTGAGCTCCTAGAACCACTAGAACACCGCGGCCGGCGCATATATACTGTACTCGAACATTATGAATCACCTTGAAGGAAATGATTTATTGATACATAACAAACAGGGACACACAAAATATCGTTCTTGTGCGACACAGCTAGCTCTTTATTCCCATGAAATAATGAGTGCTGTCGACAAGGGATCTCAGATGAATTCCATATTCCTAGATTACCAGAAGGCTTTTGATACCGTTCCTCAAAAGCGACTACTAATCAAATTGCGTGCATATGGAGTATCGTCTCAGTTGTGTGACTGGATTCGTGATTTCCTCTCAGAGACGTCACAGTTCGTAGTGATGGACAGTAAATCATCGAGTAGAATAGAAGTGATATCTGGCTTTCCGCAATGAGTGTCATAGGCCCTCTGCTCTTCCTGATTTATATAAATGATCTAGGTGATAATCTGAGCAGCCCCATTAGATTGTTTGCAGATGACGCTGTAATTTACCGTCAGTAAACTCATCTGACGATCAATTCCAATTACAAAATTATCTAGAGAGAATTTCTGTATGGTGCGCAAGTGACAATTAGTACTAAACAAAGAAAAGAGCGAGGTCATCCACATGATTAGTAAAAGAAATCCGATAGATTTTCGGTATACGATAAATCGCACAAATCGAAGGACTGTAAATTCGATTAAATACCTAGGAATTACAATTTCGAGCAACTTAAATTGGAAAGACCACACAGATAACATTGTGGGGAAGGCGAAACAAAGACTGGCCTTTGTTGGCAGAACACTTTGAAGATGCGACAAACCCACTAAAGAGAGAGCCTACATCACACTTGTCCGTCCTCTGCTGGAATATTGCTGTGCGGTATGCGATCCTTACCAGGTAGGATTGACGGAGGACATCGAAATAGTGCAAAGAGGGGCAGCTCGTTTCGTGTTATCGTACAATAGGGGTCAGACTGTCACTGACATGATCCGCGAGTTGGGGTGGCAGTCACTGAAACAAAGGCGGTTTTCTTTGCGGCGAGATCTATTTACGAAATTTCAATCATCAACTTTCTCTTCCGAATTGGAAAATATTTTGTTGACACCCACCTACGTAGGGAGAAATGATCATTATAGTAAAATAAGCGAAATGAGAGCTCGAACGGAAAGATTTAGGTGTTCCTTTTTGCCACGCGCCATTCGAGAGTGGAATGGTAGAGAAGTAGTATGAAAATGGTTCGATGAACCCTCTGCCAGGCACTTAAGTGTAAATTGCAGAGTAACCACGTAGATGTAGATGTAGATGTAGATGTAGATGTAAGGTTATAAAATACACAATAGACTAACACGGAATGATGTGCTGTTGTAATCAGGTGCGAAACAAAAGACAAAGAAAAGTCGTCGGCTCCCTTTTCGTCTTATACATATTCATTTATGTTTCTCTCTCTAACATTTCTGCCGATAGTGTTGGAATCCTACCATTTAGTCATTTATGTCTCTATCTCACACATTTCTATCGATACTGCTGGATATC
The DNA here is from genome assembly GCF_021461395.2 of Schistocerca americana. Taxonomy (NCBI): domain Eukaryota; kingdom Metazoa; phylum Arthropoda; class Insecta; order Orthoptera; family Acrididae; genus Schistocerca; species Schistocerca americana. Next base: position 165,636,498 of record NC_060121.1, on the reverse strand, counting down.
CTACTATGTACTACGTCATTCAGGTAGTATATCAAAACTACTGAACCGTAGTTTTGGTGGAGAACAACTCAAAATGTGCTCCTTGTTCAAAATGCACTTGTAAATTGTTCGTTATTGTTTTTTTTAAGAAGACGGTACCGTTTTGTGTAGCTTTACTACCGCTTGAAACTGATGTTTGGACGCATACAGAAGACGTAAGTAAACAGATTAACTTAATTATGTACGGCTTGTCCCGGCGGAAGTTATGTCCTCCCTCGGGCATGTGTGTGTGTGTTTGTCCTTACGATTATTTAGGTTAAGTAGTGTGTAAACTTAGGAACTGATGACCTTAGCAGTTAAGTCCCATAAGATTTCACATACATTTTTTTAAAATTATGTACTTCCAGGTTCGAAGCTATTTCTATTTTATGCACAATATTCCGAAGACCTTCTTCGGGTGCTGTGAGTTACTGTCATGTGCATTCGCTGCATGGACTCCAACCACACGGTACCCATGACAGCACATGAAGGAAGTCGTCGAAATGGAAACAAAGTGGCTGAACAGTCGGAAGCAAACAATTACTCAAGCCAAGAAAACCTGAGAGACCAAAACAAATTAAATTCTTGGTAAGGAAAGATGAAATTTGCTGAAATTGCAAATGTCGGTGAGGAAATTTCGTCACAGTTACAGAAGGAGGAAAAGTACAAGACGGGAAAGTTTATCAACTGCGGGTACCTCTGTGGGTTCGATAATGACCAGTACTACATAAATCCATTATAAAGTTGTCGATCCCTCTGCTGTTCCGTACCACATATATTTGCAGTAGCCAGTACTTCACTGATGTGGCGATATATGGAGACGAGTAGCAGTACACGTCGGTAATTGGTCAGGCTCGACACAGGGCCTAGTTTTAAATTAATCCTGCAGTATCAGAACCGCAGAAACGGGCCGCGTTGCTTGCCGTATACACTATGACGGGATGTATCCTCCCTGACCGCAATGGTCACTTCTACTGTCCCCATCTGTTTCTACTATAAACGGTACCCTTAAGTCCAAGTCAAGACTGACAGTGCATTTTAACGATGTTGAGATTTTAATTACACACATTTACAGGAATACAAGCAAATAGTCAGCATACATTCTGATAATATAGCTCTTGTGCAGCACAACTAGTTCTTTATTATCATTATGTGGTGAGTGCTGTTGACAAGGGATCTCAAATTTATTACTTACATACAGCATTACAGAAGGCCTTTGCTACTGCTCCTTACAAACGGCTTCTAATCAAATTGCTTTCATAAGCCGTATCGTCCCAGTTGTGTTACTGGATTCGTGGTTTCCTGTCAGAAGGATCACAGTTCGCAGCAATTAACGGAAAGTTATCGAGTAAAACAGAAATGTCATCTGGCGTTCCCCAAGATTTATGGGCCTTCGGCTGTTCCTAATCTGTATTTATGATTTAGGAGACAATCTGAACTGCCATCTCAGATTATTTGCAGTTGATGACGTAATGAACCATCTTTTAACTCATCAGAAGATGAAAACCAATTGCAGAATGCTTTAGATAAAGTATCTGTATGACATTAACCCTAAATAATAAAAGGTTTAAGTTCACCTACATGCGCCAGAAGGAATCCATTAAATTTCGGTTACACAATATATCACGCAGATCTAAAAGCTCTCAATTCAAGGATAAAAATTCAGAAAAACTTAACTCGAATGTTCATATCGATAATGTTGTGAGGAAGACGACTTAAAGACTACTTTTCATTGGCAGAACACTTAAGGAGATGCAATAAACTCACGAAACAGACTGCCTTTTCTACGGTTGCTAGCGCTCTTCCAGACTTTTACTGTGCAGAATGGGATCCTTACCAGATAAGGTTGACGATTGACATCGAAATGGTTCGACGAAGAGCAGCTAGTTTCGTATTATCGCGAAATACGGGAAAGAGTGTCGCGGACACGATACACGAGTTGCGGTGGCAATAATTAAAACATAGGCGTTTTGTACTGCGGCGAGATATTTTCACGAAATTTCAATCTCCAACCCCGACCATCGTAATAAAATAAGAGAAACCAGAGTTTGCACGGAAGATTTAAGTGTTTGTTTTTCCCACGCTTGTTCGAGAGTGAGACGGCAGAGAAATTAGTGAAAATTGTTCAATGAACCATCTGCCAGGCACTTAAATGTAGCTATATATGACGGTAGTATGTGTTCCCGAAAGAACAGTTACCGTGGATGACCATGCAGCTTTGCATGGTCATCCACGGTAACTGTTCTTTCGGGAACAGATACTACCGTCATATATAGTTAAAATATGGCTTCCCAGCCATTGACTTTCTTGTGCGAACGCACACGTTATGCCCGAACTCGTAAGGGACTTGGTAGATTAATCTGCCACGAGTAATGAGTATGATGGGCAAACATCTATTAGGCGCACTACGAATGTAGTGGTGTGGACATGTTGGGAATGTGGATCTCACGGGGAGCGTGCAAGGGATAAGTCCCTGCACATGCACTATCCTCTGTGCCCGCGGTGGCTCAGATGGATAGAGCGTCTGCCATGTAAGCAGGAGATCCCGGGTTCGAGTCCCGGTCGGGGCACACACTTTCAACATGTCTCCAATGAAGTACATCAACGCCTGTTTGCAGCTAGGGTGTCCATTTAATTATCATTTCACTTAAATGTAAATTGTACGGTTGTTGCATGAGAATATTGAACAAGTAATTCAATGCATAAAGGGAGATGAAAACGAAATAGTCGTGGGGAGACTGAGCTGCGGTTGCTAAGAAGGAGGAGAAGGAGGGGTACTGCACAATATCGGCTTGGCACTAGGAGTGAGAGAGGAGAACGGCTAATCGAGTTCTGCAATAAATTTCAGCTGGTGATACTGAATTGCTCTGGTCAAGAATCACAATCGCAAGAAGTACGCTTGGATGTGGCCAGGAGATAAGGGAAGACTTCAGTTACCTTACATCATGGTCAGATAGTGATTCGAAAGAAGGTACTGGATTATAATGCTTATCCAAGATCAGATACAGACTCAGATCACGTTTTAGTAATGATGAAGAGTAGCCTGAGGCTTAAGAGACTTCTCGGGAAGAATCAGTGCGCAAAAAAGTGGGATACTGAATTACTAAGGAATGAAGCGATACGCGTGAAGTTCTCCTGGGGTATCTCTTCAAGGCTATAGACACTGCCATAAGAAGTAGCTCAGTGGTCAGTTCAGTAGAAGAGGAATGGACGTCTCTGATTAGGGCAACCACAGAACTTGGAAAGAGAAGAAATTCTTCAGCTGATCGATGAAAGAAATACAAAAATTTTCAGAGAGAACAGATACATAAAAGTATGCGTTGTTTAAGAATGAAATAAACAGGAAGTACCAGGACGCTAAGTCAAAATGGAAAATGTGAAGAAGTCGGAAAAGAAATTATTCTCGGAAGTAATGACTTAGCATACAGAAAAGTCAAAACAACCTTCGGTGAAATTAAAGCAAGGGGTTGTAAGATTAAGAGTGAAATGGGAATTCCACTGTTAAATGCAGAATAGGCAGCGGATGGGTGTAAACTGTACGCTGAAGGCTCTATGAGGGCGAAGGCTTGTCTAATGACGTGATAGAAGAAGAAACAGGAGTCGACAGGGGATCCAGTATTAGAGCCAGAATTTAGAAGAGCTTTGGAAGTCTTAAGTTCGAATAAGGCAAAAAGGACAGACAATATTCCAACAGTATTTCTAAAATCGTTGGGGGAAGTGGCAGAAAAATGACTATTCACGTTGCTCGGTAGAATGTATGAGTCTGTCGATATACCATCTAACTTCCGGAAAACAATAATCCGCACAGTTACAAAGATTCTGGAAGCTGGCAAGTGCGAGATTATCTCACAGTCAGCCTAACAGCTCATACGTCCAATTTGCTGACAAGAGTAACATACAGGACAATGGAAAAGAAAATTGAGGATCTGTTAGATGCCGATCAGTTTGGCTTCAGCAAAGGTAAAGGTACCAGAGAGGCAGTTCTGACGTTGCGTTTGAAAATGGAACCAAGACTGAAGAAAAATAAAGGCACGTTTTTCGAAAATGTCGACCTGGAAAAAGCGTTCGATAACGTAAAATGGTGCAAGATGTTCGAGATTCTGAGAAAAATAGGGTAACCAATAGGGAAAGACGGGTAATATACAACACGTAAAAGAGCGAAGAGTAAACAATATGAGTGGAAGACCAAGAGCGAGATGCTCGCATTAAAAAGGATGTATGACAGTGATGTAGTCACTGGCCGCTTTTTTTCAATCTGAACGTCGAAAAAGCAATTACAGAAATCAAAGAACAGTTCAACAGTGGGATTAGAATTGAAGGTGAAATGATATCAGCCTTGAGGTTCGCTGATGATACTGCAATCCCCAATGAAAGTGAAGAAGAACTACAGAATCTGCTGAACGGAATACACAGTCTAATGATTACAGGATATGGATTGAAAGTAAATCGAAAAAAGACGAAAGTAACGAGAAGTAGTAGAAATGAGAACAATGAGAAACTTAACATCAGGATTGGAATTCTCCCACCAAGCCGGCCGCGGTGGTCTAGCGGTTCTGGCGCTGCAGTCCGGAACCGCGGGACTGCTACGGTCGCAGGTTCGAATCCTGCCTCGGGCATGGGTGTGTGTGATGTCCTTAGGTAAGTTAGGTTTAAGTAGTTCTAAGTTCTAGGGGACTTATGACCTAAGATGTTGAGTCCCATAGTGCTCAGATCCATTCCATTTTCTCCCACCAAGGCTGCAAAATAAACCCTGACGGACGAAGCAAGGAGGATATCAAAAACATACTGCCGCTGGCAAGAAGGGAATTTGTGGTCAAGAGAAATCTGCTAGTATCAAGCATTGGCCTTAATTTGAGGATGAGCACAGCGTTGTATGGAAGTGAAATATGGACTGTTGGGAAACCGCAACAAGAAAAAAGTGAAGAGATGTGGTGCCACAGGAGAATGTTGAGAATCAGTTGGACTGATAAGGTATGGAATGAGGAGATTCTCAATAGAATCAGTGAGGAAAGGATTGTATGGAAAACATTGACGAGGAAAAGGGACAGGATGGTAGGACATTTGTTAAGACCTCAGGGAATAACTTCCATGGTACTAGCGGGAGCTGTAGAGGGTAAAAACTGTAGAGGAAGACGGAGACTGAAATACATCCAACAAATAATTGAGGACGTAGGTTCCAAGTGATACACTGAGATGAAAAGATTGATATAGCAGAGCAATTCCTGGCGGGCAGCGTCAAACAGTCAGAAGACTGATGACTGAATAAAAAGGTCATAAAGATATAGATGTAAGGCTCGTTTCATTCCACGACCTCCTTCTAGTAAGACCATTTCATATATCTGTAAATGTACGTAATGTTGTAATGTTGTCACCGCATTAGTCACCTACAACACTGCATCTAAAATGCTATTCCATGCGTGTTCCTATTTGGACATGTTAATTTGTAGTTTTATTTTGTTCTTTATTTACTGCATTGTGAAACACTGCCCTCTTGCGCGTGTAAAGCGGACCGTACAGTACAATCAGGCTATTGAATATTCACCACACAATTGTACTTTCCGTTTGTTCTTAACTCTAGCACTACAGTTACAGAGATATAGAAAAAAATCAATACACCAAGCTTTGTCTAAAGTACACTTTCTTCCTACCCTTCAGTTTGCTGTTACATCGGTCTTTCTTCGAGTTTTGCGTGTTCCGAGTACTTTATCCATTGCATTGTGTTCGCTATATTTGGAAAATTATTGATAGTATAAAGAAATTCGTAATATATCAAATTTCCAGCTTTTTTATGTCTGGGTACGTAGCCGCATTAAATATCCTGACATTTTCCATCATTAGGATGCCCTTTTTCTTTTTATGTCAACATTCACCATGAAAGAAGGTACAAGTTTCATGTCAGGTATAATTTTCCTAATTTGCCTTCTTTTTATTGTTTATGTCTTGAAGTAGTTGGACTTCTGCATCATGAAGATACGTACGGGTCAGTAATTTCGTCTCCGAGTCGTTTTCTAGTTTTCTCCTTTTGATACAGTTCACCGTCTGGGATGACGGCAAAACGGACAGGAAAGCAGTGTGCTGACCACGTGGCCCTCCATACCACATCCGCGTGACGACGGCAGGCAGAGAATGACACGGCGGCCGGTCGACACCCTTAGGCCTTCAGGGCCTGTATGAGACGCTCATTTTGACATAGCTATTATTATTACTACCCACTGGTTTACTATTTTTATATAATTTTGGAAATTCGTACTTCAACATATTCTGTGACAATATGTCACGAGTATAATGAACGTAAATTACATAAATCATAGTGAATCAACCACTCATAGCTTCTGAAGGGACGTGAGGAGTCATGAAATCGGATAATGGTATTACAGTCCACAATGTTGGTGCTGACAATTACCTGCCCCAGTAACAAATTACGTTGTTCTAGCTTCGCTGAATTCGTTCAAGGCCTCAGATACTGATATCTGTTCCAATTAGTACCACAGTAGAATTTTGTGTCTCAGAAGTAAAATCGCCTACCTGCAAATCTAAACGTCCGAGCACATGTATACTCTACTCTCTACGTGTTATCGAATATTCTGATGCTGCAGTTCTGCATTGGTTAAGAAAGTTCGCCTCAGTATTGTACCTGTACGCCGTCAGTGTCTAGCGAATGTCTGAAATTTTAATGGAGTCTTAAAACTTCTGCTTCAAGTAATACAGCTGTAAGTTTTAAGAGCCTTAACAACTCGCAGCAAGTTTCGATCGCCATAGCTGGAGTCACATTGTTTTCATAGCAAGTCTATTGTAAAGTTTGAGAGCAGCCCGTCAATTGGGAACTTCTTCAGAATGCTCTTATTTAAGAAAATTTTTATAGTGCCACAAAAATTTTTTTCATTGGTCGTGAAAAACATTAGAAATAACTATCATACACGGAGTGCGTATCTCAGCAAGTGTAGTTAACATGTTTCTCTGATTTTCCTGGAAAATACACCACGGTAAAATCGTCCACTGTCGATAGCTCAAGTAGAGTTGTCACTACTATGCGTACCCTTTCCACTGAGTGACGTGTTCGATCGCCAAACAACTGACTACTGAAAATGGAAGTGTGTACACGTAAGTCGTCACATGACATAAAACGTCGCACAGCGTTACTGGCATGAAACTGTCGGGTCTGTATTAGGTAGCTAAAGTGCACGTAATGTATTATTAGCATTTTTTGACAAGGAGTATGAGTATTAAATGTAAATATAGATTGTACGGAATAATATAAATGTCCACGTAATACAGAGTGTCACATCCCTAACAAGACACTATATTTTTAAAAAAATAGTCTGTAGTTTCATTTTGGCTGAGTCGCTGTTTTAATAGCATTGCATTCGTGTGGAAGAGTTAAGCGTCGAGATGCATCTGTATGCGCTCAAAGGAGGGGAAGAAAGGAAATGGAAAGTTGGAGTAAATAATGAAAAACTTTCTCGCGGTGTGGCGAACGAATATGACTCTAATCCGCTGGAGATTGCGTAGCAGATGCGGTGGATTTTCCTCTTCACCCTCGGTGTCTGGCGCGTCGCAGTAGATATCCTTAATAGAATATAAGAAATATTCACCTGTTTATTAATTTAGGTAATGTTGCCCCATGATGATCCTGTCATCAGAATGATCAGTTACAGTAACAATGTAAACCGAGAGAGCGTGTACATAGTGTTCAGAGTGTATTTGTATTGTAGGAGCAGTCCTGTTACCACAGTTTTATTACTTAACAGTTTGATGTATCAACTTCACGGTACAAATGTTACAGCTCTATCATTTGCACTGGAACTGCATTTCATGTGGGAGATGCATGTTAATGCACCGAGAAAGAGCCTAAAGTTCTTCAAATTGTACTGACATGGCTTTTTCACACTGTGTGGTTGTCCAGCGCTGTCAGAGGCAAGGCGTAAAATCTAGAACTGGTACTGCTGGTTGAAATGTATTGCTGTTATACGTGACTCGAATATTCAGCTTGAAGCAGACTACTCAGTGACGTAGTCGAAATTTCAAAAGGAATTCCAATTATTTTTTCACGGCGTTAGTATTAGTTAAAATAACAAAACCACAGTCCTCAGAAAGTTGTGTTCTCAAATCGATTGACGATCTCCACTACTGGCTATTAAAATTGCTACACGAAGAAGAAATGCAGATGATAAACGGGTATTCATTGGACAAATATATTATACTAGAACTGACATGTGATTACATTTTCACGCAATTTGGGTGCATAGATCCTGAGAAATCAGTACCTAGAACAACCACCTCTGGCCGTAATAACGGCCTTGATACGCCTGGGCATTGAGTCAAACTGAGCTTCGATGGCGTGTACAGGTACATCTGCCCATGCAGCTTCAACACGATACCACAGTTCATCAACAGTAGTGACTGGCGTATTGTGATGAGACAGTCGCTCGGCCACGATTGACCAGACGTTTTCAATTGGTGAGAGATCTGGAGAATGTGATGGTCAAGGCAGCAGTTGAACATTTTCTGTATCCAGAAAGGCCCGTACAGGACCTGCAACATGCGGTTGTGCATTATCATGCTGAAATGTAGGGTTTCACAGGGATCGAATGAAGGGTAGAGCCACGGGTCGTAACACATCTGCAATGTAACGTCCTCTGTTCAAAGTGTCGTCAATGCGAACAAGAGGTGACCGAGACTTGTAACCAATGGCACCCCATGCCATCACGCCGGGTGATGGGCCTGTATGGCGATGACGAATACAAGCTGAACGATCCGTTACAGCCATGCGGACTAGATGCCTGTCATCTCGACTGCTAGTGATACGAATTCTTTACAGACGAATGGAAAAACTTGTAGAAGCCGACCACGGCGAAGATCAGTTTGGATTTCGCAGAAATGTTGGAACACGTGAGGCAATACTAACCCTACGACTTATCTTAGAAAATAGATTAAGGAAAGGCAAACCTACATGTCTAGCATTTGTGGACTTGGAGAAAGCTTTTGACAATGTTGACTGGAATACTCTCTTTCAAATTCTGAAGGTGGCAGGAAGAAAATACAGGGAGCGAAAGGCTATTTACGATTTGTACAGAAACCAGATGGCAGTTATAAGAGTCGAGGGACTTGAAAGGGAAGCAGTGGTTGGGAAGGGAGTGAGACAGGATTGTAGCCTCTCCCCGATATTATTCAATCTGTATATTGAGGAAGCAGAGAAGGAAACAAAAGAAAAATTTGGGGTAGGAATTAAAATCCATGGAGAAGAAATAAAAACTTTGAGGTTTGCCGATGACATTGTAATTCTGTCAGAGACAGCAAAGGACTTGGAAGAGCAGTTGAACGGAATGGACAGTGTCTTGAAGGGAGGATATAAGATGAGGAGGAGATTAGTGTTTAACGTCCCGTCGACAAAGAGGTCATTAGAGACGGAGCGCAAGCTCGGGTGAGGGAAGGATGGGGAAGGAAATCGGCCGTGCCCTTTCAAACGAACCATTCCGACATTTGCCTGAAGCGATTTAGGGAAATCACGGAAAACCCAAATCAGGATAGCCGGAGACGGGATTGAACCGTCGTCCTCCCGAATGCGAGTCCAGTGTGCTAACCAGTGCGCCACCTCGCTCGTTGCTTATAAGATGATCATCAACAAAAGCAAAACGAGGATAATGGAATGTAGTCGAATTAAGTCGGGTGACGCTGAGGGAATTAGATTAGGAAATGAGACACTTAAAGTAGTAAAGGGGTTTTGCTATTTGGGGAGCAAAATAACTGATGATGGTCGAAGTAGAGAGGATATAAAATGTAGACTGGCAATGGCAAGGAAAGCGTTTCGGAAGAAGAGAAATTTGTTAACATCGAGTATAGATTTAAGTGTCAGGAAGTCGTTTCTGAAAGTATTTGTATGGAGTGTAGCCATGAATGGAAATGAAACATGGACTGTAAATAGTATAGACAAGAAGAGAATAGAAGCTTTCGAAATGTGGTGCTACAGAAGAATGCTGAAGATTAGATGGGTAGATCACATAACTAATGAGGGTGTATTGAACAGGATTGGGGAGAAGAGAAGTTTGTGGCACAACTTGACTTGAAGAAGGGATCGGTTGGTAGGACATGTTCTGAGGCATCAAGGGATCACCTAATTTAGCATTGGAGGGCAGCGTGGAGGGTAAAAATCGTAGAGGGAGACCAAGAGATTAACACACTAAGCAGATTCAGAAGGATGTCGGCTGCAGTAGGTACTGGGAGATGAAGAAGATTGTACAGGATAGAGTAGCATGGAGAGCTGCATCAAACCAGTCTCAGGACTGAAGACCACAATAACAACAACAGTACGTCACCTTTGTGGTGTAGCAATTTTAATGGCCAGTAGTGTATATACCCATACGCATTATACTTTTCATATAAAAATGAATAAGAGATGTCGCTTTTCTATCATGTAATTGGCCTGTACTAGTCGCAGCTCCACGGTACGAAACAGAGACACTGGCAGCGCATGTACTCTTTAACTGCCCAACCCGTCAATACCCAATTTCACTGGCCGCCGGCAAGACATTAATTTTTCTCTTATCAAGCACTGATCACTCTCTTTGTGCATCACTCTTGGCAACACGACACTGAACGAAACTGATTCGGGCTGATCATAACTTTCCTTATGTTACAAATGCCCCGGGAGAGCAGCTAAGTCTGCCTAGCGAGCTGACTTCCGCCACCACTGCGCTATTCCGAGAAGGTGTGAGAGTGAGACAGCTATATTTCGAGGACTGCACAAGCAGGAAACGTAGGAAGACGTGTTTACAACACAGTGGAACTACATAATTCTACGAGGTGAATACTGCAGTCTACTAGAGTTTATTTTCAGCTTCTTATCTTTCTGAAAAGGAAAGGGAACATTGATTGCTGTTATTCGAGGAGCAGAACTACACACCATGTTTACTAAACAAAACACTGTATGAAGACAGCAGGACCATAACTGATAATGTTTTCTTTGGTAAGGCTTGAAGCAAAATGTTAACTGTTTACCCAGGAAGAACTGCTGTCTCTGAGCATGATGCACAGTTAGGGGAAATAGCATAGTGCCTTAAAGTGTCGATACTTCTGAGTGGAAATCTTTTAGAACAATTAATGAGTTCAAGGCAATTGTTTTTAAGAATAGTTTACAAGAGATTACAACAGACTTTGACTCTGTGGCGTGTAAAGAAACGAGAGACAGAACAAGCACACAGAGAACTGAATTGTAGGGCTATAAGTGATAATATGATTAAAAAACACAGTCTTGATCGCAAATTTATTTTAATTGGGGTGACCTGTTTCTATCCTTAAGGATCATCTTCAGACTCCAGAACGGCAGGTGGACTTAATGGAGCAAGCCGCGCCGATTCACGACGCTGGCTGAATATTGCTGATAATATTTTCAAAATTTTTATAAATGATAAGCCACGGGTAGAAAATATGTATAATAATCATTCCATAAATATCGTAGAAATTATAGGGACAAACAGTACAAGAGAAAAATCGCAGCAGTGTGTTGAAAAAGTAACTCTCATGATACTCAGTCATATGAATGCATCATCAACGTCTTCTTCTGAAATTAAGAATAGAAAACATTCTCTCAAAAATAAAATGGTTCAAATGGCTCTGAGCACTGTGAGACTTAGCTTCTGAGGTCATCAGTCCCCGAGGACTAAGAACTACTTAAACCTAACTAACCTAAGGACATCACACACATCCATGCCCGAGGCAGGATTCGAACCTCCGACTGTAGCGGTCGAGCGGTTCCAGACTGTAGCGCCTAGAACCGCTCTACTAATAGTAGAAGCTTACGTGGTTTTCATAGTGTTTCCAATACATTTTTAAAGATTTATTCCAATCTAATAAGCCCAGTCTTATCTGAAACGTGTAATACCTCACTAAATCAACGCATTTTTCCAGTGAATCTGAAATATGCCGTTGTTAAATTCTTCTTTAAGAAATTTTATTAGAGAGATGTCAATAACTACGGACCTATTTCATTGCTGACATAATTTTTTTTCAGGGTTTGACAAGGTGATGTAGTCCAGAATATGATCTGACCTTATAAACAATAATATCCTCACCAAATCATAGTTTGGCTTTCAGAGTAGTTCCTCCACTGAGAAATCCACTAATATGTTCCCTCACCAAACAATAAAATTGCCCCAGTTGGTACTTTCTGCATTTTACTGTGTGACGTACGGTATTCTCCTAAATAACCTGAAATTTTGTGGGACTGATTGTACGCCATCGAATGAGCAACATCAAATCAAACCACAAATGCAAAGCATTGTCTTTAGTAATCCAGCCAAGGTAGTCTGTTGACCTAATTGTGGCCTCGGTGAAATCAGATATGGGGTATCCCAAGGCTCAGTCTTAGGTGCACTATTGCTCTTCATATTTCATCTGACATACAACAAGCAGACTTAATTATTTTTGTAGGTGACACTAATACTGTAATCAATGCACGCAAAGCTCCGGAAACAGAAGAAATGATAAACATTGTTATTAAATGTAACATTAACTGGTTTCCTGCGAACGTTCTCATCCTCAGTTTTAAAAAGGCACAGCATCTTCAGTTCTGCACATAAAGAGGTTTTACAACAAAGATAAGTGTAACAGCTGTTGAGAAAATAATAAATTGGAAGCTTCAGAATTCTAAGGTGTCCATATTAATGAGAATTTGAACTGGAAATAGCACAGTCTGAACTCCTAAAACAACTTAGTTCGGCCACATTTGCATTTAGAATCTTTGAAAATCTTGGGAAGAGACAAATCAGTAAGTTGACATAGTGTACTTATTTTTATTCTTTTCCGCCATATAGAATAATGATCTGAGGCACGTCATCTTAAAGAAAGGAAGTCTTCGTTCCTCAAAAACGTGATGTAAGAATACTATGTGGTGTGCACCCGCGATCATCTTGTAGACATCTGTTTAAGAAATTGGGCAGTCTGACAACTGCATCACGGTATATTTATTCCCTCAAGAACTTCGTTTTAAGTAATCCACTGCAGTTCGAAATAAACAATGATAAACGTAATGGCAATACCATAAGTGAGGAAACCATTCATTACTCCACACTGCGGTTGTCTGCAGCAAAAGAAGGGGTAAATGGTTCAAATGGCTCTGAGCACTATGAGACTTAGCAATATGTGGTCATCAGTCCCCTACAACTTAGAACTACTTAAACCTAACTAACCTAAGGACATCACACACATCCATGCCCGTGGCAGGATTCGAACCTGCGACCGCAGCGGTCACGCATTTCCAGACTGAAGCGCCTAGAACCGCACGGCCACAGCGGCCGGCCAAGAAGAGGTACCCACAGATATAAAATATCTGACAGACAGCGAAGTAAAATCTGAAAACAAACTGAAAAAGTTTCTCCTTGACAACTCCTTCTATTCTATAGAAGAATTTCTGTTATTATAATCTGTAAAAGGTGGTAGGTAGGAGTTACTAACTCTCATCTGCACATTTTTTTTTAAACAAGGATCTGTATACATCCGCAGCATGTTTACAAATTAATTTACAATCTGAATGTAAGACGACTCGTTCCTGTTTATCGCGCAAAATGATCCATGCAACATGTAACTAACGTGCATGCATTTAGCATTAAGTTATGGTGTGCGTGTGTGTGTGTGTTTGTGTGTGTGTGTGTGTGTGTGTGTGTGTGTGTGTGTGTATGTGTGTCAGTGCGTGCGCGCTTGCACGGTTTTGTGTGGTGGGGGGGGGGGCGCATTACGTTATGTTGTTTACAAATTCATGTATGCCTCAATTTTATAATATGTAGTACACTGAAGAGCCAAAAAAACTGGTACACCTGTCTAATATCGTGTAGGGCTCCCGCGAGCCCACAGAAGTGCCGCAACACGACATGGAATGGACTTGACTAATGTCTGAAGTAGTGCTGGAGGGAATTGACGCCATGAATCCTGCAGGGCTGTCCATAAATCCATAAGAGTAGAATGGGATGGAGATCTCTTTTGAACAGCACGTTGCAAGGCATCCCAGATATGTCTGGGGAGTTTGGTGGCCAGCAGAAGCGTTTAAACTCAGAAGAGGGTCCCTGGAGCCACTCTGTAGCTATTCTGGACGTGTGGGGTGTCGCATTGTCCTACTGAAATTGCCCAAGTCCGTCATAATGCGCAATGAACATGAATGGATGCAGGTGATCGGACAGAATGCTAATGTACGTGTCTCCCGCCAGAGTTGTATCTAAATGTATCAGAGTTCCCATATCACTCAATCTGCACTCGCCCACACCATTACAGAGCCTCCACCAGCTTGAACAGTCCCCTGCTGACAAGCATGGTCCGTATATTCATGAGGTTGTCTCAATACCCGTACACGTCCTTCCGCTCAATACAATTTGAAACGAGACACGTCCGACCAGGCAACATGGGTCATCGACTCCGAAAGCCATATCGATGATGTTTCGCTGAATGGTTAGCAGCTGACACTTGTTGATGGCCCAGCATTGAAATCTGCAGCAGTTTGCGGAAGGCTTGTTCGTTGAACGATTCCCTTCAGTCGTCGTTGGTCAGTTTCTCACAGGATCCTTTTCCGGCCGCAGCGATGTCGCACATGTCATGTTTTAACGGTTTCCTGATATTCCTTCTTTTTGACAAAATTAGCTCATTCGAATTTGAAAGCTACTTTGTAGCTTATTTGTAGTAATGGCCCTTCGATGTCATCTTCCTTCCGTTGAAACGAACTATATATTTTTAATCAGTTATAACCGCAAATTACACACAACACGGTGACTTTCTTCCATTTATATTGGTAGCTCTCTCCTGTTACTGCAGTTCCTTATTTATGTTTTTATGTTCTTCTGTTTTAAACCGTTATAACACTAATTTGTAAGATTTTTTCGCTTCTTTACTTACTTTTTATTCAATTTTCTCCCTAAGGGCCGCCTACAGTTCTAACCGCGGTAGCTCTCTTTAGTCAGAGAGACGTGTATCATACGTTCCTTCTGGCTGATGCTGTAATGACGTTGCAATGAGTGTTTTTCCCAGCTCGTAATTATACAATGGCATATTGAGCTCTTTACACGGCCTTCAAACGATACTAAAAGTGAAGCACTATCAATTCTGCGACGAACAATGTGGCATCTCCAATTTTTACGGATAAGTGGGTGCACGCCAAATTATTTCTTATGCAGAACGTAAGTAGTATTGCTAGAAAAATGCTAGGATTTGACAAGGCGACTGCTCCGGTCTAGCGGCGTCTTGTTGCAGCCTTCCGCTGCTGCCTCACCCCTTCGCCGTTGCGCTCGTAACGCTAGATGGGAGCGCGTCCAGATAGCTCGCTTCAGTGGAGGCTATTTGACCTGGCCTAAACCAATGACTCCATTGGTGTGACACCCGTTTATACTTATCCAAATTCATATCTGATTTATTTACCAAATAATAAGCAATGGTGTGTACATGCAGAACCCCAGTTGTCAAGCAGTGCATAGGATCGCTCGGCGAGGTCCACGTCAGCTAGAGAGCCCACATAACAATAGTGCCGTGAGCCAAACGACACGTGTGTAATGTTCCTTGTTCGCATACAGCGATCAATACTTTCTAGTGACGTCGGCTGCTCACTGAATTACGTCGAATGCTTTGAACGCCAATAAAATATTCATGGCTGCAAGAGCCAGAAATGTCACTCTATCCTGTCAGCTGAATACCAGATGGCTGAAGGTAACTCAACAGCGATGAAATTTGTAGAGCTGGAAACGTCAAGCGAAAGCAGCCAAATCAGAACCACATACATTATAACAAATAAACTCTGAATTTATATTTTCCATAAAAAAAGAAATAATGAAAAGTGTGAGTTCATCCACTTGGATGCTAAAAAAGAATCAGTTAAATTTTGGTTACACGATAAATTAACCAACTCTAAAGGCCGTGAATACAACTTAATGCTTAGGTATTACAATTACGAACAACTTAAATTGTAAAAAACACAGAAAATGTTGTGGGGAATTCTGACCGAAGACTGCATTTCTTTCACAGAACACTTAAATAACATGCGACAGATCTACTAAAGAGACTGCCTATACTACCGCTTTTGGAGTACTGCTGCGTGGTGAGGGATCCCTACCAGGCAGGATTAAGGATGTACATCGAGAAAGTTCAAAGAAGGGCCATACATTTTGTAAACATTGCATTTTCCTACAACTCTACCAACGAACTGAAGTATGTCACCTGCTTTACTTACAGCAGCCTGTGTTGTTCCATCTCATATTCCTATAAATTTCCACACCCAGATATTTGTGCGAGTTGACTGATTCCAGCCGACTCGTTCATTTTATAGCAGCAGAATAAAAAGATTCTTTTTTTTTCATTTTGTGAAGCTCACACTTTTACATTTTGGAATACTTAAAACAAATTTCCAATGCTTGCACCACTTTGAAATCTTAAGATCAGACTTCGTGTTTGTGCAGCTTTTCATTATAGCTAATCCCATCATTGGCAAAAAGTTTCAGGTTGTTATTAATATTGACTGCAAGGTCGTTGACATACGACACGACTAGAAAGGGACCCAACACACATCCCTAGGACACACCAAATATTATTTCTTCATCTGATGATAACGCCGCACCCAATATATCATGCGCCCAATACATCATATCCCTCCAGACGAAGCAAACCTCAACCCTTGGCACCCCGTAAGATCGCAATACACATAGCAGTGTTTTTCGTAATCTTCCATCTCCACGTCTTGATCCATGATTTTCAGGACGTTATGTGAGAAAAGTGTGAGGTGGATTTTAAGTTGTAAATGTCTTCGAATTCCGTGCTGGTTAGTCTTGAGCAGGTCTTTCTGTTAGAGATTCGTTTACGTTAGAGATTAAAATATATTCTCAATCTACAAAAAACGGCTGTCGAGGATTTCGGATGACTGTTTTGTACATCACTTCTGCTACTCTTCCAACTACTGGACACGAAGGCGTCCGTGGTATATTGCGGGTAAAAGAGGGGCTAACTCAATATCAAATACGATACAGAATGTGATAGCGATTCCATCAGCTTCAGGAATGGCACCATGAAATATTCAAATTTTTCGATATTTTCTCAATGATTGCGTGTTTTATTATTTGCTTAAAAATATGGCGTTATGGTCCATTAATTTGTTAGTTTCAAAAGAAGTGGAGCAATTATTTCCAACGGCGGCGAGGTATACGTCTGAATGTCATATTGTGTTTGTTTTCGATCTGTAATTTGCTGCGGTAAATTATACTTAGTTGACTTGTACTTAATGCTTCTGGGCACCATTGATAAGCGATACGCAGTTGTCACATATTCGTTGCTACTGTTTGGCGTGCTTACCCATGTTATTACAGGTCGTCGTACATTTCCTTTACCACAATTCCAGTAGAAGAAATTAGCCTATATTTTTGACGTAAATCGTTGATAGTGTACTGTTTGTAGTTGTAAAATATTTTGAGTGCTTCCCTCCTCTTTATCAGTTGCTGGTATCCATTTTCCCGCTACTTCTTTGAAGCAGTTCGAGGCGAAAATTCATCATATTCATCAGGCACTAACGGCAACGCGTTGCAGCTGTAGCCGTCCGTATCTATCCCTTAGCATCTTTACCATTTGGTTATAACTGCTGCAGTTAATTATACATATTATACTGTGTAACATGAATATTCTGTGTCTGATTCTTGATTTTTCCCCAGGAGTTTTTCTTTCGAAGATGTTTTTTTATGAGGCTGTTATGTCGAATTAGGTATCCAACTGATTTCTCTCTATCATTTTAATCAACGTACTTTTTTATTTTGCCGCGTTTCCTCAGAGTCCACCCCTCGCAAACATAGCTTGAAAAGCTCCAAATAAATGTGTTCCTAAATTTATTTGTTGTTTTTGTACTAAGGTGCTTATTTGTTTATAAATTACTTATCTACATCTACATCTACATTTATACTCCGCAAGCCACCCAACGGTGTGTGGCGGAGGGCACTTTACGTGCCACTGTCATTACCTCCCTTTCCTGTTCCAGTCGAGTATGGTTCGCGGGAAGAACGACTGTCTGAAAGCCTCCGTGCGCGCTCTAATCTCTTTAATTTTACATTCGTGATCTCCTCGGGAGGTATAAGTAGGGGGAAGCAATATATTCGATACCTCATCCAGAAACGCACCCTCTCGAAACCTGGCGAGCAAGCTACACCGCGATGCAGAGCGCCTCTCTTCTGGAGTCTGCCACTTGAGTTTATTAAACATCTCCGTAACGCTATCACTGTTACCAAATGCCCTGTGTCGAAACGCGCCGCTCTTCTTTGGATCTTCTCTATCTCCTGCGTCAACCCGATCTGGTACGGATCACACACTGATGAGCAATACTCAAGTATAGGTCGAACGAGTGTTTTGTAAGCCACCTCCTTTGTTGATGGACTACATTTTCTAAGCACTCTCCCAATGAATCTCAACCTGGTACCCGCCTTACCAACAATTAATTTTATATGATCATTCCACTTCAAATCGTTCCGCACGCTTACTCCCAGATATTTTACAGAAGTAACTGCTACCAGTGTTTGTTCCGCTATCATATAATCATACAATAAAGGATCCTTCTTTCTATGTATTCGCAATACATTACATTTGTCTATGTTAAGGGACAGTTGCCACTCCCTGCACCAAGTGCCTATCCGCTGCAGATCTTCCTGCATTTCGCTACAATTTTCTAATGCTGCAACTTCTCTGTATACTACAGCATCATCCGCGAAAAGCCGCATGAAACTTCCGACACTATCTACTAGGTCATTTATATATATTGTGAAAAGCAATGGTCCCATAAAACTCCCCTGTGGCATGCCAGAGGTTACCTTAACGTCTGTAGACGTCTCTCCATTGATAACAACACAGGGTGTTACAAAAAGGTACGGCCAAACTATCAGGAAACATTCCTCACATAAAAAGAAAGAAAATATGTTACGTGTACATGTGTCTGGAAACGCTTACTTTCCATGTTAGAGCTCATTTTATTACATCTCTTCAGATCACATTAGTCATGGAATGGAAATACACAGCAACAGAACGTACCAGCGTGACTTCAAACACTTTGTTATAGGAAATGTTCAAAATGTCCTCCGTTAGCGAGGATACATGCATCCACCCTCCGTCGCATGGAATCCCTGATGCGCTGATGCAGCCCTGGAGAGTGGCGTATTGTATCACAGCCGTCCACAATACGAGCACAAAGAGTCTCTACATTTGGTACCGGGGTTGCGTAGACAAGAGCTTTCAAATGCCCCCATAAATGAAAGTCAAGAGGGTTGAGGTCAGGAGAGCGTGGAGGCCATGGAATTGGTCCGCCTCTACCAATCCATAGGTCACCGAACCTGTTGTTAAGAAGCGTACGAGCACTTCGACTGAAATGTGCAAAAGCTCCATCGTGCATGAACCACATGTTGTGTCGTACTTGTAAAGGCACATGTTCTATGAAATCATGGCGTTTCGAGGAAGTACAGTACATACTGACGAAACTAAAATGAGCTCTAACATGGAAATTAAGCGTTTCCGAACACATGTCCAGATAACATCTTTTCTTTATTTGTGTGTGAGGAATGTTTCCTGAAAGTTTGGCCGTACCTTTCTGTAACACCCTGTATGTCTGTAATCCTCCAATTTTTCGTTTGACAACCACTGAATTTTTATTGTAATTCCCGAGTGACAGTATAATTTCCGTACATTAGCGTATCCTATCTTAACGTTTCCCCTAACGTGTCTTTTCGATTTATCGATCAGCATTATTTTAGTGTAGTTTTTGTTTATTTTCATTTCCTGATTGTCCAAGGCATAAGACAAAATTTTTAACATGTAATTCATTTCCTTTTCAGAATCTGCTAAGATTACCGTATCAGCTACAGTTTACCATTGATCTTCTTCCTCTTGGTTCCGCTTTTCATTATTTGCATTGCACCTTGTACAAGTATAGCCAGGAAGGAAAGCCTGTCGGTCGTGTTTTCTTATCTAGCCTGCTATTTAACGCCATTGATGTTAGTATTTATATCTGCACTGTGGTTTTTGTGCAGACTGAGAATTAGTCTTTTATCCCTCCAGTCTATTGCAGTTTTATTTTGCTTTTCAAACACTGTCTTCATTCCATTATCAAAATCTTATCAAAATTCAGTGAAATTGAAAAGCAGCTGATCAAGATTTCAGCACTCAAGTCTGTATATGATGCAGAGTGTCGTGCAGGAAATGATGAACGACTAGATGTGTAGGTCCGCAAACTAAAGGGTGGGAGGCCACCTCCTGTTGGTGAGAATGGCATGGCTGTTTCCCACACAGGAGTTTCGGATCGTCGCAGCCTGGGCCCAGTCAGCAAGAAGCTATCATCTGCATCGATATCATTTATTATCAAGAGGATATGGGATTCATGGCATTACCGGAGACGAACAGGGGCCACCTATTTGTCAGTGCAGTATGACGTCGAACTCCGGACCAAACTTGACAAGGCTGGTGCTCTCTCGGGCCATTGGACTTGGACATTGTCAATAATACAGGGTGATTCAAAATGAATACCACAACTTTAGGAATTTAAAACTCTGCAACGACAAAAGGCGGAGCTAAGCACTATCTGTCGGCGAATTAAGGGAGCTATAAAGTTTCATTTAGTTGTACATTTGTTCGCTTGAGGCGCTGTTGACTAGGCGTCAGCGTCAGTTGATGCTAATATGGCGACCGCTCAACAGAAAGCTTTTTGTGTTATTGAGTATGGCAGAAGTGAATCGACGACAGTTGTTCAGCGTGCATTTCGAACGAAGTATGGTGTTAAACCTCCTGATAGGTGGTGTATTAAACGTTGGTATAAACAGTTTACAGAGAATGGGTGTTTGTGCAAAGGGAAAAGTTCTGGACGGCCGAGAACGAGTGATGAAGCCCTCCAAGAAGCCCTGATCTTACCCCCTGCGATTTTTTCTTATGGGGGTATGTTAAGGATATGGTGTTTTGGCCACCTCTCCCAGCCACCATTGATGATTTGAAACGACAAATAACAGCAGCTATCCAAACTGTTACGCCTGATATGCTACAGAGAGTGTGGAACGAGTTGGAGTATCGGGTTGATATTGCTCGAGTGTCTGGAGGGGGCCAAATTGAACATCTCTGAACTTGTTTTCGAGTGAAAAAAAACCTTTTTAAATACTCTTTGTAATGATGTATAACAGAAGGTTATATTATGTTTCTATCATTAAATACACATTTTTAAAGTAGTGGTATTCTTTTTGAATCACCCTGTATAGCACGGGAATATTTCCCGGCAGCATTTCAAATCACATGAGCTGCAGCAGCCACATGTTCAGTAACACTGTCGCCACTGTTGTCCGGCATTGTTTCCGGAATACGTTTCCGTGCCAGAAGTTTTTACAGGGGCAATAATATGGCAGAGGAATGGACGAAAGCGAGATAGTGGAAATGAGTTCGACTCTCTTGCATCTGCATTCCACGCGGAAAAAAACGTGCAATAAAAGAGAAATCATGCAGTTTTAATGCATTCTTTTTTAAGTAAGCGGACTACTTGTGACGCTTTGCCTGTAAACTGAAACTGGATACATACTTCTGGCCGAGAGGCAGTCTTCTACTTGGGGCCTTTGCTTCTGGCGCTTTTCATGTAGTCCTCGCCAGACTTAACTTTGAGAAGCACCTTCAGAAAGAGATGAGCCAGCGTCCGTTAAAACTAGCACACGACACCGGTGGGTATGAAATCGTTATTCCAGAACAGTTTCAGAGTAAAACTTATTTTCGCGAAAATGTTATTCTAACCATTATTCTTTCAGATCTAAGAGGAGATTGTAATTGAAACTTAACTACTGCTGTCCGTCATGGTGGACGTTTTGTGTTTATGCTCACCAGTGCCATTCATTCTGAGTGACAACATGTGTTGATATTCCGTTGCGTTCCCTTATGACGACTGAATTTTGTGTTTCCTTCCTGTTATTACCTCAACTGTGTAATTCTCTTTTTACTACAACCGTTATTTGCTGTTTTAAAGTCATGTTGAATTTGGGAGTGGTAACACAGAATATAGTTTAAAACACTTACCCATATCTTTGTTTATATGCTACTGTAATTTTGAATGTCTTAAAGTTTCGCCAAGTATGTTCGTGCAACTTGTGTTCTCTTAATGGACAGATTTAATGTGAATTTAAGTTGATGTTTCAATGCTCTAAATGCTGGCTCTAATTCTGTTGCTTTCTGTCTCTTGTAGTAATTCACTATTTGTTGCCCTGACCATTTGTTATTACCATTTAAAGGTTCCAATCTACTGGTTGTGGCAGCATCAGTCATTCAGAAGTATACGTCATTATTATTTTGAAATAAGTGTGATTTATTTATACAGTAGTTAAAGTTTTTATTGTTAGTAATGTCAGTGATATTTGAGGTGAAGGTTGTAAGTCAGTTCAGCTGCCGAAGGTTCTACTTGTTATTAATGTCGGATATTTCTTTTTATTATTAAGTTCAGTGAATGTTCTTTTATGATACAACCTGAAATGCGTTTGCAAAACATTATGTTTGTCATAAATTACTAGAAAGTCTGTCCTAATATCCTAGCTCGAATATTCCCGGAACTTTACTACTTCCCGCCCCCCAGATCAATCGTAAAAGCAGTTCATGTGAGAACTGGCAAAACCAATAACAGTATTAAATATTGTGTACCAGTTACAGGCAGTTTAGTGATCATCCTCCAGTTTTTTGCTTCTGGTGGCTCTTCCATACGTTTTGTGGCCTTCTGATGTGCCATTCTCATCGAGATGTCACTTGCCTCCAGTAATTTGCAACGCTTTAGTACAACGACTCGCGGAACTCATTAGGTAGTTTGAAATTACAATCACATGCTTCTATTGCAGTAGTATTTCATTGTGGTTTACACTACTTTAACGAAACTATGAATTTCATGAATACGATACACCTACAGCCAGAGCTGTGAAACATGAAAACTTACATACAGAAATTTGGTGCTCGTAACAGTGTAAACACATGCGATGAAGCTTCAGACAAAGTTATAAATCTTAAGGGCGCACAACAGAATTGTAACTGTAACGGTCTGACTGCATTCAACGATTTATGCTCTGATAATTAATTCAAAACGTAAAACAGGAATGATGTATTGAAAACTGCTGAGTGATAAGAAGTAGAAAGAATGCCTTTTTATTGTTAATTTTGGTGAAAATCTGACGCTTACAAAGAACGTACGAACCGCGGTGCAGCGTCACAGTTCGTTGTATGGAGAACCCGGAAGTCCATTCTAGACGACCCGAGGCGCAGGATAATGAAGAAAGAACAATGGGCGCGGTGGAAACCAACAGCTGCTTCCTGAAGAATGAACACTAATGATATAGTAAGTACCCGTCAGTCTTATGTGCTCATTACTGACTGACGTCTATTTTAATAGCCTCAGGCTAGAGTTGTTGAAGTTAATGTCGATTGATTTCCTTTAAAATAACGTTAGCAAGCAACATAACAAAGCGCAGTTACTGTATTTTTTCGTACAGAATACACCCTGAAATTTTGTTCACAGTAATTCCTCGTTTTCTTTTACATAATGAGAGCATATGTTAGTGTGATTATTTTCTGTTTAGTGCCGTTTGCAGTTTTTTGTACGCCGCGAGCAAAAATGCAAAACCCTTTTCATTGACATGTGGGGTGACACGTATTTCAGAACTGTAGGAATAAATGATAACAAATTCAGACCAAATTAAACACACATGTCACAGTAAAGGCTGCCCAAAGTGTGGCGTCAGTACAGACTCTACCTCCATCTAGCGGCAAAGCATGCGTGTGCTCGTATTCTCGCATGCCATCCTGCGATAGATTGTTCCAAGCATCTTACGTATGTCGTTGCAGTTCGGCAGCCGGCCGGTGTGGCCGAGCGGTTCTAGGCGCCTCAGTCTGGAACCGCGAGACCGCTACGGTCGCAGGTTCGAATCCTTTATCGGGAATGGATGTGTGTGATGTCCTTAGGTTAGTTAGGTTTAAGTAGTTCTACGTTCTAGGGGACTGATGTCCCTAGATGTTAAGTCTCATAGTGCTCAGAGCCATTTGAATCATTTTGCACTTCGGCAATGGTTCTTGCAAGCCCCGGAGACCGAGTAAGTTCTCGCTCCATTACGTCCCATACGTGCTGGACTAGCGAGAGATTCTGCTGGTCAAACCAGTTATAGAGCACGTAACGTCGAAGCAGCCGGATGTGGACATTCCTTGTGAGAAAGCACATCACCTGCCTGTCGAAGAAATGGCAGTAGCAGAATGGTAACAGCCTATGTAATGCAGCGGACACTGGCTGCTTTACTCGGAAGGTACATCAGGCGTGACCAAGAGTTGTGATTTATGGCCCCCACACCATGAAGACTGTGGGACCTGTGTGTTGCGGGCGAATACACTCTGGAACAGGTAACTCACCAGGTCTACAAATGCCATAGGCGTGTACGCGAATCACTTGCACACAAAGAGAACCTGCTCTCACCACTGAAGACAAAAGAGCTGCATTCCACTCTCAACTCTTCCAAGACTTCATAGTAGCTACGCTTGGCGGTGTCATGACGTCAGTGTTAGCCTGGCCAGAGGAACACGTTATCTTTAATCTTACTGCAGGCAGACGACTGCCAACTGTCGCTGATGGCACGGCAGGTGCGAAACGTGCCCGTATTTCGCTCCTTGAAGATGTATGGTCGGGCACCGCTGCTCGCACAGTGTGTCGATCTTGACGTACGTCTGTACTACGCAGACCTCCAGAACCTAGTACTGCGTTTTATGTGCTGGCCGTGAAATACATACATGCACTGCTCTCACGTAACTTGATAACCGTCTAAAGTATAAGATAAAAATATATCAGCAGAAATATATTAATACTGAGATATCTGGTGAATTTCTGTTTCTGTTTTTCTGTGTAAAGTACGTTTTCTAATTAAATCATAACAAAAACGTTTTGTCAGAGACTTTTGTTGAAGAGGCCAACGATCTCTGTATTTCTTTTTCTGTAAAACAAATGATACTGGACTTCATTTGCTCTCGCATTCTGTAACGTTTTTTTCTGTCTGAGTGTTTCTGCATGTCGAACAATGAAAAATCCAGAATGAAATGTAATACTATAATGAGAAGGAAAGTTGTTACCATATAGCGGGGAACCGGGAAAGATAGACACAACAAAAAGACTCTCACAAGAATGAAATGTAATACTATAATGAGAAGGAAAGTTGTTACCATATAGCGGGGAACCGGGAAAGATAGGCACAACAAAAAGACTCTCACAATTAATGCTTTCGGTTATTAAGGCCTTCGTCAACAATAGACACACATAAGCACACACACACACACACACACACACACACACACACACACACACACACACACACACACAAACTCACACACAGACACGACTCAGTCGTGTCACGTGGCTCACTACGGCAATTCCACTGATACAGCTGTAAGGAGAATTTCTCTTTTTATGTTACAGTCTACGTATACAATACTTCCTGCGTTCCATATCTTTGGTCGTTGGCGTATGTATCACTACGGGATTCATAATCATCCCATTTGCCCATATTCCGTAGACGACAAACAAAGATTACCTCTATGTATGCTCATCATCTTTCGAACTAAAGTGTGATATTTTGTTTCATCTCCAGGTTAGATGGTTCAGTTATCCAAAATAATTGGTGTGAGAAAGAGTACGCATAACAGCGCAATACGGTCATACTCCAGATTGTACTGTATTGTATGTTAATCGGGGGCATAGAAACGACGGAGAGGCTCCGTCCCGGCTGCAGCCGCAGTAGTCCACAACCCCACGACGACTACTGCAGTCCACTTCACCCCTCCACTACTCCACAACGAAGCTCTCTTTCAGGGTTATCGTGCGGTTCGGCCTCCGGTGGACCACCCCCTACTCCCTCCCCCCTCCCCCAGGGAACGACTCACACCAAACGAGTGTAACCCCTGTGTTTGCGTGGTAGAGTAATGGTGGTGCATGCGTACGTGGAGAACTTGTTTGCGTAGCAACGCTGACACATTGTAAATGAGGCAGAATAAGGGCGACCAGCCCGCCTTCGCCGAGGCAGATGGAAAACCGCCTAAAAACCATCCACAGACTGGCCAGCTCACCGGACCTCGACACAAGTCCGCCGGGCGGATTCGTGCCGCGGACCAGGCGCTCCTTCCCAAACCGGAAAGCCGTGCGTTAGACCGCACGGCTAACCGGGCGGGCCTTACTCGAGATTAGCAATTCAACGCTACCGGCAGCGTTGCCAATGCCAATATTCCAAATTCCCCAAAAATCAACGTGAAATTCCCCGAATTTGGGGACGAAAATTTCCCGGTTCCCCGCAAATTCCTGGCGTAATAGGGTATTTGAGTGTTTCCTGATACTTTCCTGAGTAAATTATTGATTACATTGTTTCATGCTCATAATATGTTTTATTCTTCATAAATTTACTCACAATAAAAGTAGAGAAATGTAAGTCATTAGAAAGGCCACAAAAACGTTTTTTTTTTTATGTTGAGTGACGCTTATGACATCTTGATGTAGCCACGTTGTAGAAATAAATCTCCAACAACTCCGGAAAATTGTTTCTGAATGTTACAAAAAGCACAAAGATGCTTGAAATGTGTTTGCAGCTCTCCCGTAGAGATCCGAAAGATGTAGTTGTGACTTCTGATATCTTTCTCTGTATAAGTAAACACAGCATACCGTATACACGGTTCTACTAGTTCCTAATGAAGAAATGTTCAGACACTGTATGATCTGAAGAGTGGTGAGTACTGCCCAGCAAACTGAATGTGGAAGGGAAACAATGCTTTGCTCTACGCATGAACTCAATAGCTTTTTCTCGCATGCACTCAATGATTGATACGTCGTCCGCCCCCGGTAGCTGAGTGGTCAGCGTGACATACTGTCAATCCAAACGGCCCGGGTTCAATTTCCGGCTGGGTCGGAGGTTTTCTCCTGTCAGGGACTGGGTATTGTGTTGTCCTAATCACCATCATTTCATCCCCATCGACGCGCAGGTCACCGAAGTGGCGTCAAATCGAAAGACCTGCACCAGACGAACGGTCTACCCGACGGGAGGCCCTAGCCACGCGATTTTATTGTTACGTCCATTCTCTCTTAAGTAATATCTGTATATAAAAGAGTATTTATCTACTCTTTTTATATGATATTGGTTGAAATTTTGTCTGCGAAACTTATTCTGAGCTTAAGGTCTTGAAAACCATTACAATCAACACCAGCAACAAACTCACCAAACATAAATTATCGATTAACAGCGACGATCCATCAACAAATAGTGAAATGTTACAAACTGACAACGCTTGGTATCAGTGTGAGAAAGCGTAAACATGACAACTCTTCACGGTATTAAATTACGCTGCGAACCGTCTTAACTCAAATTTTTACAGAGCCGTGGCTGACTCCAACCACGAATTGACGCGCTGGTGGCTAGCTGTCAGCTCCACTGTTTTTCCTTTTTTACGTCTGACACGTATCTGCTGTACGCGAAGGTGAGGAGAAGGGGATACGGGCGGCTCCTAACCCCGAACCTCGACATCAGAGTGGCGGTTGTAGAAAGAATGACAGCTGCCCGAACGGATGCCAAAGGATGAATCGAATGCCGACAGAGGATTCGGTTACGCATTAGCCGACGGGATGCGTATAAATCACACATTGCTGTCGAGCTGTCTCGACTTTTCTGGCTGGGGCGTCGCGTAGTGGCGGTTACCGCGATGCTAATTCAGCGCCTCGCTGACGGATTTCTGATATGGATCAGTAATAGACAGAGAATGTGTGGCCCTAGTGAAGTACAAGGGTGAGTTATATAACTTTTCTGTAGTACTGAAATCATGTTCGAACCTCGTCGTACTGTAGCATAGGTAAATAGACACTGATTTCGAGAAAGAGAATTTTTTAAATATGGACAATTTCTCTAAATACTAGGATGTATTTTCTGAAGGTATTTGTACGGAGTGTATCTCTGTACAGAATTAAAATGTGGACGATATACAATTTAGAAAGAAATATATGTGGTTTTTACAAGAAAGTTGAAGACTTGGTGAATACGTCAGGTGAGTACTGGAGAGGCACTGAATCCAACTGCGCAGAATATAAGTATACACAACAAGTGGACTGAAAGGTGAAATCGGTTGTTAGAACGCGTCCTGAGCCATCAAGGAATCGTCAGTTTCATTATGGAAAGAAGTGGGCGGGGGTAAAAATTGTAAAGGTTGATTGAGGCTTGGGTATACCAAGCAGGTTCAGGTGGGTGTACGTGATAGGACTTGCATACGATAATCGCGGAGAGCCGCATCAAACCAGTCTTTGGACTGAAGATCACGACAACAAAATTTTTTCGACACAGCTGTCATCTAACCTCATTTTTTCGATCTTATAGCTTATTTTCAATGGCCATAACTTTGATTTTAGTTTTTGAAATTTTATAGTTGTATGTTTTGGCTACGTTATCGAGAAAGTCGGCTAGTTTCTGTAAGTTATCTTTCGAAAAGGTGATAAAAACCAGGACAGCGACAGAGATAGAAATAACTTTCTGTTAGGCCTGAATAGCTGCTGAAGATATTGTTCTTCAGTACATCACCCATCGTCTTAGTTTGCGAACTAGGATTAGAGACAGGCAAAAAGTTTTCCTGATGCTTCATTAACGATTGTAAGTCGTAAATCCTCTCCGGAATAGACAACGAGAATGGAGGTGTATTTGTAGTGGCATTTAAGAACTTGCACAGATCTGCTGGAAAGTCCTCACACTGAAGTAATTCCCATGCGCTAAATTTCCTAGAAACCCTTATTACAAATACTTATATGGATATGGATATGTGTGCATCCGCACAGAAGAAGAAGGTCATGGCCGGTATTGCCACAACTATATACTAATATGGATATGGTGTCTTCTTTCGGACATGTCGGAAAGAACAGAAACCACGACCTTCTTCTTGTGTGCGGATGCACACATATTACCCAAACTCTTACAGACTTGGTAAGAATGTCTTCCATGAGTAATGAGAGTATTGGGTAGGAACACTACGAATGTAATGTGTGGACATATAAGGTGAGAAGGTGGGACGCGAGGAAGACATGCGCGAGGTAGTCAGTGTAGTCTGCGCCCCCGGTGGCTCACATGGATAGAGAGTCTGCCATGTGAGCAGCAAATCTCGGGTTCGAGTCCCTGTCGGGGAACACCATTTCACCTGTTCCCGTTGAAATATATCAACGCCCGTCAGCAGCTGAAGGTATTAATATACCATTCTAATTTCGTATTACAAGTATTTCTCATCGACTACTATATTTTAGCACGCCGAATGTCTTCGTATAATATCGACCAATCCTATCTTGAACGTTAGTGCAAACGAGAAATGATGTCTTTGTGCTAACGTAAGGAAACAAAAGGAATGTTTGAACCCAAACAAAGCAGGAACTCGAGAATGAGATTTTCACTCAGCAGCGGAGTGTGCGCTGACATGAAACATCCTGGCAGATTAAAACTGTGTGCACCGACCGAGACTCGAACTCGGGACCTTTGCCTCTCGCGGGCAAGTGCTCTACCATCTGAGCTACCGAAGCACGACTCACGCCCGGTCCTCACAGCTTTACTTCTGCCAGTATCTCGTCTCCTACCATCCAAACTTTACAGAAGCTCTCCTGCGAACCTTGCAGAACTAGCACTCCTGAAAGAAAGGATATTGCGGAGACATGGCTTAGCCACAGCCTGGGGGATGTTTCCAGAATCAGATTTTCACTCTGCAGCGGAGTGTGCGCTGATATGAAACATCCTGGCAGATTAAAACTGTGTGCACCGACCGAGACTCGAACTCGGGACCTTTGCCTTTCGCGGGCAAGTGCTCTACCATCTGAGCTACCGAAGCACGACTCACGCCCGGTCCTCACAGCTTTACTTCTGCCAGTATCTCGTCTCCTACCTTCCTCGTCTCCGCTGCAGAGTGAAAATCTCTTTCTGGAAACATCCCCCAGGCTCTGGCTAACCCGTGTCTCCGCAATATCCTTTCTTTCAGGAGTGCTAGTTCTGCAAGGTTCGCAGGAGAGCTTCTGTAAAGTTTGGAAGGTAGGAGACGAGATACTGGCAAAAGTAAAGCTGTGAGGACCGGCCGTGAGTCGTGCTTCGGTAGCTCAGATGGTAGAGCACTTGACCGCGAAAGGCAAAAGTCCCGAGTTCGAGTCTCGGTCGGTGCACACAGGTTTAATCTGCCAGGAAGATTCAAAGCAGCAACTCTCCGTGCGACAACCTGTGAGCATCCACAAAAGGATAATATCAGGCGTCTGGTGCAACAGCGATAGTGTGATTACTTTGAATTCCTTCTCCGAGATATGACGATAATACTGACTTTTATTGTTGACAACTTGATACTCACTTGTAATTTTTAATTAACTCATGTATATTTGCAATTACTGTTTGTTCTGCTGAAAGACGTTGCATCTCTTACATTTACCAAATATGATTGATAACAAAAGAAACACAAATTGATTACTCTGCCTGCAAGTCAGAAAGAAATTATTTCTCAAGTATCAGACTGAGAGTTTTGAAATATTCTCGAACAACTCCTGATAACTGTTCTGCAATACTCCTGTACGCAAAGGGCAACTTAACTCGTCTTGCAGCAGTAACTGCGTGGTCAGCAACATGCTACAAATATTTAAAAAGCAATTCTGAGATCCATGCAATTACAATAAGTACTGCCTTATTATTTTATATAGGAATTGATCAGGAGGGGTTTGGTCAGCTACCCCTAAACGGTGTAAAAAAGAAATAAACCGATAAAAACTTTAATTTATTGTATTCGTAAAACAGATTATTTAAACACACAAATTTTGCGCAGATCATAATTATTCCACAATTTCTATACTCAATAAACACATGTCTGGCCACAATAAAGGACGAAATTTTAAATTTTATAAATGACTTTTGGTAGGTTTTATACATGACCAGACAGATGTGTACTTGTTTAACTCGGCAGTCTCAGAATTACGTACAAGCCCTAATGGCGTAGTGTTACCACATCCTCTTACACTCCTGGAAATTGAAATAAGAACACCGTGAAAATCATTGTCCCAGGAAGGCGAAACTTAATTGACACATTTCTGGGGTCCGATACATCACATGATCACACTGACAGAACCACAGGCACATAGACACAGGCAACAGAGCATGCACAATGTCGGCACTAGTACAGTGTATATCCACCTTTCGCAGCAATGCAGGCTGCTATTCTCCCATGGAGACGATCGTAGAGATGCTGGATGTAGTCCTGTGGAACGGCTTGCCATGCCATTTCCACCTGGCGCCTCAGTTGGACCAGCGTTCGTGCTGGACGTGCAGACCGCGTGAGACGACGCTTCATCCAGTCCCAAACATGCTCAATGGGGGACAGATACGGAGATTTTGCTGGCCAGGGTAGTTGACTTACACCTTCTAGAGCACGTTGGGTGGCACGGGATACATGCGGACGTGCATTGTCCTGTTGGAACAGCAAGTTCCCTTGCCTGTCTAGGAATGGTAGAACGATGGGTTCGATGACGGTTTGGATGTACCGTGCACTATTCAATGTCCCCTCGACGATCACCAGTGGTGTACGGCCAGTGTAGGAGATCGCTCCCCACACCATGATGCCGGGTGTTGGCCCTGTGTGCCTCGGTCGTATGCAGTCCTGATTGTTGCGCTCACCTGCACGGCGCCAAACACGCATACGACCATCATTGGCACCAAGGCAGAAGCGACTCTCATCGCTGAAGACGACACGTCTCCATTCGTCCCTCCATTCACGCCTGTCGCGACACCACTGGAGGCGGGCTGCACGATGTTGGGGCGTGAGCGGAAGACGGCCTAACGGTGTGCGGGACCGTAGCCCAGCTTCATGGAGACGGTTGCGAATGGTCCTCGCCGATACCCCAGGAGCAACAGTGTCCCTAATTTGCTGGGAAGTGGCGGTGCGGTCCCCTACGGCACTGCGTAGGATCCTACGGTCTTGGCGTGCATCCGTGCGTCGCTGCGAACCGGTCCCAGGTCGACGGGCACGTGCACCTTCCGCCGACCACTGGCGACAACATCGATGTACTGTGGAGACCTCACGCCCCACGTGTTGAGCAATTCGGCGGTACGTCCACCCGGCCTCCCGCATGCCCACTATACGCCCTCGCTCAAAGTCCGTCAACTGCACATACGGTTCACGTCCACGCTGTCGTGGCATGCTACCAGTGTTAAAGACTGCGATGGAGCTCCGTATGCCACAGCAAACTGGCTGACACTGACGGTGGCGGTGCACAAATGCTGCGCAGCTAGCGCCATTCGACGGCCAACACCGCGGTTCCTGGTGTGTCCGCTGTGCCGTGCGTGTGATCATTGCTTGTACAGCCCTCTCGCAGTGTCCGGAGCAAGTATGGTGGGTCTGACACACCGGTGTCAATGTGTTCTTTTTTCCATTTCCACGAGTGTATGACGCGAGCTGACATTCAATGGTGCCTCTTCTGCTAGCGCCATCTCGCGACGCGGCCTGTAGTGTAAGAACAGAGCCGGGGTTGCGGTAGTACGTAGCTTGCGCTTATGTGTGATGGAGACACAACATTTATAATGTGTGATGGAGAACGTTTATAATGTCATCTTTCTTGGACGCCTATGTGCTACGTATGACAATTTTGTAAGGCCTGCGTGTTATAGGCAACTATTAATATCGTCATTGTTTGCCTTGATGTTGTAACCCGTATGTGTCCTGAGGTATATACCTAAATTTATGTGTATACATGAAATATGAGTGGAATCCAAGTCCACTTTTATAATGTTTTCTGTCCTCCTTAGATCCGATGATGGCAGCTTTAGTTTCGCCGAAACCGGTAATCATGGAAGAAAAAGAATTCCTGCGATCTTAGCTACCAGTTTATTACTTCACAAACATCTAGATCGCTCCCACATGAACACAATGTGCTCCCTACAACATAAAGGTACGAACATTACACAGATCTGACGGAACCCCTCCAGTGCGCAACCAAGCAACAACTACGTACAGCAAAAAGGCAAATTACCAACATTCCTCAATTAATACCAAAGTCTCCTCCGGCGGT
Source organism: Schistocerca americana (assembly GCF_021461395.2). NCBI lineage: Eukaryota > Metazoa > Arthropoda > Insecta > Orthoptera > Acrididae > Schistocerca > Schistocerca americana. Next base: position 165,603,425 of record NC_060121.1, on the reverse strand, counting down.
ACTACCACGACCACCGTAGGCTGCGAGCTCTCATATCACGCTGCTTCTCTCCACCGCACGCTACGTTCGACCATTCCCGCCTCCTCTCAACAACCGTTCGCTCGCTACTATTCGCCATGATAATATCTCAGACTCTACCAGGAAGACTGTGTCAAGTGATGCTACTCCACTATACCGACCGCTCGCATCCTGCTAGACTGACAAAAATTACTGTACAGGAGTTGGGTTCGAAAATCATTCTGTACCTACCTTATTCAACTGATCCTCGGATTTTCGTGTTTACCACTATGGAACAACCTTCAAGGAAATTCCTTTCTGGATGAAAATGCGCTCCGAACATTTCTCAATAATCTAATAGTTTTCGGGTATGCAGTAGGGTCCCGTCGACATTTTGCTACGATATTTCGGGCCAGAGACGTCTGACCTTCTTGAGGTGAGTACACAACTACTGAAGAGCCCAAGTGCAGTCACGGTATTTATACCGAATCTCGGGCATGCGAAAAATTCTTCGTTCCAAAACCACGTGATTCCTACAGCCGCGAAATCGAAAAGCTTCTCCAGCATTGTCAGACTGCTGTAAACGTTGAAGGAGAACATATTACTGACGACTAAAGTCTCTGTTAAATATATTTGCTGTGTTTATTAAACTATACAAAAACACTACGAACTTCGTACCGACATAACAGATCCCGTGCTTTTAAGAACAGTTTAGCGTCGAAACGTGCCTCGAACGATATTTAAAGTGACACTGAACGATTTAATAGGAAGAAAGACTAATCACTATTACTTCATTCTATATGTGACTCGGAGTTGTAAACAGACGTCGCATTCTTTATTGACTTTGATTGGCAATATTTTGACGTGTGGAATGTGTTTTCTCATTACAACAATAAAAATGACGTGGCATCCCTCACTTAAAAACAACAGGCTTGAATTTCATTATTGAACATAAAGTAGTAAAGCAGTGAGCCTCATTGATATTGTAGATTTTATTGTTTATTTGTCATCTAAAAATCTGCGATCAATTGAGAACACACATGTAAAATTTCAGGATAAAATTCAGACATCATTTGCAAATATATTTTTGTTTCGCTTTACTGGTTTCGAAAAATTAATTTGTCAACTTCAGAAGCCTACAGAATTAGGGATATTATAAATCTTAATATTTTGCCAATACATTTACTTGGAGTATGTTACAGAAATTTCTTAAATATTAGTTTAGCAGATGTCAATATTTTCTTTATAGAAGCGTAATGCCATGTTATGTCCAGAAATGTACATTTTATATGCGATTATTGTAAACAGAGGTTGTCAATATATAGTAACTGAATCATATCTTTGGACATGCTAAGTTTTTTTCTAGCAACCAAGAACATATAAAAGAATTTAGAATGTGTCACTAAGAAATATGAAGAATTTATACGAAACACATTTAAAAATGCGTGACTCAAAGCTTTAATCTATAAAAGAATTACGCTAATTTCTCGTTTTATAAGGGATGCTATGCAATTTTTCGAAACTTGTAACCGAAGTAAAAATATATTTGTGCAACTGATGACTGAAATTTGTCCTGAAGTAGGTACGAAAGCTGTTGAAAACTACAACCATGAACAAAATAAAATATCAATTTATATGAAAATATGTGATTATTCGCGACGGTTGACACAGAAATTCGGCCGCCGTAGCGAAAGACTCTTATGCTCTAAAACACAGTGCTTGTAATCTGTCCTTCACTTTTTACGTCCAGAATTTGGTAAGCGCAGCTTTTGTGGTGAGTGAGCTAGGCGGCAGAAGTCTTCACACGCGCGGTTTCCCATTTCTGGGTGAGGTAATCAGGTGCATTGTGGTCGGAGATTGGCGTTTCGCGTCTGCCTCGCGCTCTTTGAAGCTCGAAACGACTTGCCGGCAGGCAAACTGATTAAGCCGTCCGCCCATCCTTTATCGCGACACGAGCGACGGCGAGAAGGAACAGCGCTTAATGATGGAAGTATTGATCGCGGAAGCGTGTGATCCCCACGCGATAACAAGTGTTTGTCCGACAAACCGACGGTTGGTTTCGCGGAATGAAGGTAATGTACAGCTGAGTAAAATGTCAAACAGTTTGTATCGAAGAATATAACCTTTCAAAACATGACTTCTGTAATACTCGTCCTGAAATGACATCTTCTGAAAGGATACTCAACTCATTCTACATGCACTGCAGTTATTAAGACAATGTAATTTCAGTTGTTCACTCAGTAAGTCATTCAGCGCTTGCCTGAGCTTTTTGATCTTTCAACATTTCGGTTTACGCTGACCCCGAAATGGTTCAAATATCACGGACACCCTCCCCTCATCTAAATGCCAGAGAACATTCGTGCGGAAAGTAATCTGTAAAAATATTACTTCTTTAACAGTCGTGTAATGAGAGCTTGGACAGATTACGCAGTCCATTCCACATAAACTGCAGTCACAGAAAATGCAAGAGATATAGAAAAACCCCACAAACACAGCGTATTACAGTACCTGGGGACGTGTTCACATGGGAGTCTGAGCCGCGATAGCACGGCGAGAATCCATGGTTCAGGAGATAAGATTTCAAAAACATAAAGCTGCGTGAAATGAAACTGCAGGGCGAAATTCGCTAGACACACAGGGGAAATATTTGTGCAAATACGCGTGAAATATGAGAAATATGTGTGAAATAAATTTTACATGTGTGTGCGTCAACAAAATCGTGGGTAAAAAAAGCTCATCGTAAGCCCCTGGCACGATGTCAGTCAAATCTGGTACTCTTATTAGTTTTATATTTTTTAATTTTTTTTTTTTTGGGTCATCAGTCTTCTGACTGATTTGGTGCGGCCCACCACGAATTCCTCTCCTGTCCCAACCCAGTAATCTCAGGGTAACACTTCCAACCTACGTCCTCAATTATTTGCTGGTTGTATTCCAATCTCTGTCTTCGTCTACAGTTTTTGTCCCCTACAGCTCCCTGTAGAAGCATGGAAGTCATTTCTTCATGTCTTAAGAGAGGTCGTATAATCATGCTTCTTCTCATCAGTGATTTCCACATATTGCTTTACTCTCCGATTCTGCACGGACCCTCCTCGCTCCTTACCTTATCAGTTCACCTAATTTTCAACATTCGTCTGTATTATCTATTGTCTATTAGACTTCTATTATCCAGGAATGCCCTTTTCGCATTAGTAGCCTGCTTTTAATGTCCTCCTTACTCCGTCCGTTATTGGTTATTTTACTGCGTAGGTGGCAAAATTCCATAACTTCATCTACTTCGTCGCCATAGATCCTGATGTTCTCACTGCTCTAATTTCTGCTACTTCTCATTACTTCTGTTTTTCTTCGATTTGCTCTCAATCCACATTCTGTAATCAATAGATCGTTCATTCCATTCAGCAGATCATGTAATTCTTCTTCACTTTCACTCAGGATAGCAATGTCATCAGCGAATCGTACCATTGATATATTTTCACCTTGGATTTTAGCTCCACTCCTAAACCTTTCTTTTATTTCCTTCATAGCTTCTTCGATGTGCAGATTGAACAATAGGGCGAAATACTATATCCCTATCTTACACCCTTTTTTACCCGAGCACTTCGTTCTTTGTCTTCCATCCTTACTATTCACTCTTGACGCTTGTACTTGTTTTATATTACCCGTATCTTCCTGTGTCTTACCCCCATTTTTCTCAGAATTTCGAACATCTTCCACAATTTTACATTGTAGAACGCTTTTTGCAGACCGACATAACCTATGAACGTGTCTTCATTTTTCTTTGGTCTTGCCTTTTCGAAAGCCAAACTGATCGTCATCTAGCAGATCTTAAATTTTCTTTTCGGTTCTTCTGTATATTATTCTTCTCAGAAACTTGGATGCATGAGTTGTTAAGCTGATTGTGCGATAATTTTCGCCTTTTCTCAGCTCTCGAAGTCCTCGGAAATGTGTGGAAGATATTTTTCCGAAAGTCAGATGGTCTTTCGCCAGACTCATACATTCTACACAACAACGTGAATAGTCGTTTTGTTGCACTTCCCACCAATGATTTTAGAAATTCTAATGGAATGTTATTTACAGCTTCTGCCGTATTTGATCTTAAGTTCTGCAAAGCTGTCTTAAATTCTCATTCTAAAACTAGATCCCCTATCTCTTCTAAATCGACTCCTGTTTCTTCTTCTATCAGACGAATCTTCCGCCTTATAGAGGCTTTTTCAATGTATTGTTTGCACCTATCCGCTCTCTCCTCTTACTTTTAATGTCACCGAAGGTTTTTCGTGTCTTTCCTATATGCAGAGTCTGTCCTTTCGACAATCATTTCTTTTTAGAGTTCTTCACATTTTACATGCAGCCATTTCGTCTTAGCTTCCCTGCAGTTCCTATTTATTTGATTCCTCAAGGACTTGTATTTCTGTATTCTTGAGTTTCCCGGTACACTTTTGTAATTCCTCGTTTTATCGATCAACCTTAGTATTTCGTCTGTTACTCATGGTTTCTTCACAGTTACCTTATTTGTACCTATATTTTTCTTTCCAACATCTGCGATGGCCCTTTGGTATTTTCCTTATTGCTGTATTTATAGCCTTAGAGAACTTCAAGTGTATTTTGTCATTCCTTAGTACTTCCGTATCCCACTTCTTTGCATATTGATTCTTCTTGACTAATGTCTTGAACTTCAGCCTCCTCTCTATCACCACTATATTGTGAGCTGAGTCTATATCTGCTTGTGGGTACACCTTACAATACAGTATCTCATTTCGGAATCTCTCTCTGACCATGATGCAATCTAACTGAAATCTTCCGGTATCACCCTGACATTTCCAAGTACACCTCCTCCTCTTGTGGTTCTTGAACAGAGTATTCGCTGTTACTGGCTGAAATTTACTACGGAACTCTGTTAGTCTTTCCCCTCTTTCATTCTTTGTCCCAAGCCCACATTCTCGTGTAATCTTTTCTTCTACTCATTCCCCTAAAACTGCATTCCATTCCCCTATTAGATTTTCATCTCCCTTTACGTAATGTGTTAACCTTTCAATATCTTCATATACTTTCTCTGTCTCTTTATTTTCAGCTTGCGGCTTCGCCATGTATACCTGAACTATCGTTGTCGGTGTTCGTTTGCTGTCGATTCTGATAATAACAACCCTGTCACTGAACACAGTATCTCTCTCTTTGCCCTACCTTCCTGTGCATAACGAAGCCTACTACCATTATACCATTTTATGCTGCTGATGATATTACCCTATACTCATCCGACCATAAATCCTTACCTTTTTCCATTTCACTTAATTAACCCTTACTATATCTAGAGTGAGCATTTATATTTCCCGTTTCAGATTTTCTAGTTTCCCTACAACGTTCAAGCTTCTGACATTCCATGCCCCAACTCGTAGAACGTTATCCATTCGTTTGATTATTCAATCTTCTTCTCATGGTTACCTCATCCTGGGCAGTCCCAGTGATCTGAATGGGAGACCATTCTGGAATCTTTTGCCAATGGAGAGAGCACCATGACAGTTTTTCAATTACAGGCCACATGTCCTGTGGATACACATTATGTGCCTTACTGCAATGGTTTCCATTGCTTTCTACACCCTCAAGCCGTTTATCATTGCTGATTCTTCCTCCTTTAGGGGCAGTTTCCCAACCCCAGGACAAGAGAGCACCCAGAACCTCTGTCTGCTCCTCTGCCCTCTTGACAAGGCCATTGGCAGAATGAGGGTAACTTCTTATGCTCTAAGTCTTCGGCCAATGCTGATTATTAATCAAGATTGAAAGAATGGCATTATTAGAACCTTGGACAGAAGACATTTTGATCACTAATCAAAGATTCTACACCTCGACCTTGGATGCTACCCCTAGGCCACGGGTGCACCTATTAGTTACAATCTGGAAAGAAATACTGTAGAGCTAAGTTCCACCAGCCTCTTGTTGGAGTGAGTGTGATAACACACAGGGAGGAGGGAGGTCGAGCAGATGGCCTTCTAGCCGATTTTTAAATTGAGGTTGTTTTTGCCTTAAGGCGTAAAATTGTTTGGGGCTTCAGCCTAATTAAAAACTGTTTTAAGATAAGGACTTTTGCCTTTTAAAAATATAATTTTGTTTTGTGTCTTAAGAGATGGGACTGTTTGGGCCTTCAACCTAATTGAAAGAACTGATTTAAGATAAGGCCTTCCGGATTTTAAATTTCTGATTTTGGTTTGATTTCTAAGTTATTGGCTTTCAGCCGATTTTAAATTAAATTGCTCTTCCCCTTTAAGGCACGAGATTGTATGGTGCATTCAGCCAGTGATTAAGTTCAAAAATTAATGCTTTTTTTTTTAATTTCTTGGCTCTTGTAACGTTTGGTCAAACAAATAAAGTTGTATGTTTGAGTGTAACTGACAGCCGCTTATTTTGGCCCCTTCCCACAATTTAAACCATCTGCCCTGCCCTGTGGGTTTAGCAGGGCATCTCAGAGAGAGAAGAGGAAATAGATAGAGAAAGAGACTTGTAGAAGATGGAGAGTGGAGAGGAGGACATAGAAAGGAAGGGGTAGGAGATCAACAAGAAGAGGGGGGGGGGGAGGAGATGAATACAGAGAAGGGAGATAAGATTACCAAGAGATGGGAGTAGGAAAGAGTGGTGAGTACGATACAGGGGGGGGGGGGGGGGTTAATGAAATTACATTAAAGAATAATCAGTTACCTTTTTTAAATTTGTTTTTAGTTAATTTGCCTTTCTTTCCTTCTGTACGTACGAACTTTGTTGTAGAACCTCTTATTTACGTGTGGTAACAAAAATTCATTTACACAGATTTAAGTACATTTAAAATTACGTGAATTCATATTAACTGATTAAGAATATTTAGTTGAGAATTAAATCCTTTACATAATTCGGCCTTGGCACACATTTTCTAAATGCAGTGGTTTTTTTAAAATATTTACTGAATTCTTTCCCGGCGTTAGCTATGGAACACAAGACTGTCTCTATTAGCAGAAAATGGTTAAATATTGCCAAGCCGACGTTTAATTATCATTGATAAAACACACTTCTCTATACATTTAAGTTATTTGAAAGAACCAAAATTGTTAAATTTCGACGTTAACTATCCGCCTATGAATGCACAAATGTGAAACTAGTAATAAATTCCGTCAGTCTCAGGATCGCTGTAAAAGAAAAACATTTTCTTAATTCACTGCTAATTTTTATCTGCTCCCGATTTACGGGTTTGGTTAATTTTTCTTAGCGGAACAATTTTTTAAATGTGCCGCCGCTGCAAATCGTTCGGTCGCGGGACAGCCCAGCAACACCGCTAAAAATGCTGAAAATTCTTTAAAGAAACATATAGATGACATGGACAAGCTAATTTACATTAGTAATACACACTTTTGTTAAATTATAATGTATTTAGACCACAACAATAATTCAACCTACATTAGTTTGTAATTTCTCCTCTAATGGCGGCTAACTCTAGATACAGACAAAAGAAGTCTACCCATTCATAAAATGCTACGTCACAGGTTCCTCTCACTTTCAGCTATCCAGGAAGACGACAAAGACGCACACCATGCGGTGTTATTTATATTATTGCTGGCCATTAACATCTCTTTCTAATCTTACAACATTATTTTCCTCTGTGGCTGAATTTTACATTTTTGTTATCGCAGATATTGACACATTTCGCAATTACATTATGAGTATAGAAATATTACAATCATAAATACATCGAGAATATTACTACAGAAAATATTACAATAATAACGAATGTCCTTTACACAAAATTAAATAATATTTTTTGCTAAATAATTACAGTATATACAAATTGCTTCATAGCGGCGTATATAGTACAATCAAATTTTAGTTTATTAATATTGTGAGTGTTGCCAGGGAACGTTAGAGGGGAAGAAGACAGAGCAAGAAAGAGCAGATTGACAGAGAAGCGGGTCAGAAGGCGACAGAGACAGAGAGTAGGGCAGGGGGATAGGGACAGAGAGATGGGCAGGATGGAATTGACAGACAGTGGCGGATGGAGGAGATGGACAGATGGTGGCGGCAGTGGACAGAGGGAGGGATGGAGCTGATAGACACTGGGGGAGGGTGGATGGAGAGAGGGGGCAAAAGGATGATGAAGAGAGGGAACAGGAGAAAATGAACAGAGCGAGTAGGAAGAAGGAGGTGGACTTAGAGAGGATTGGAATAAACAAATACCCGGGCTGCACGCGGGTTTAATATTTTGGAACGAGCAGGCGGCAGGAGCAAGCCGTTGGAGCTACACTTCAGCTTCTGTTTTTAGCAGAAGTGTCACATCAAATGTTAATCAGCCTCTGTCCCTGTACCTTTTCGACAAGAGAACCATTTGGACAAGAAAAACACTTCGTTCTTTCTCTCTTTTTTAAGTAAGGGGCAAATCCCTTAACAATTCGGTCGCAGAATATGACAACTATTAGCTATATACCAAATATTTTCTCCTTTGTGTGCTATCATTTATAGGAAAGCTTTCTCACACGTAAGGAGCAAATTACATACATTAGTATAGCCAATATTACTTGAACCTCTGTGTGTGTAGTACACCTCTTTCCTCTTAGGAGGCAAATGCTTGTAAAACTTAAAATGCAAAAGTTTGTGTATAACGAGTTGGTGACAGTGAGTTCAGCGCAAAGTTCCCCTTCAAAGCAATGAAATGAAATGTCACAAGCCGGCGTGCTGTCCACTTTTTTTGTTGATCTCATTTTTGTTCGTTACTGTTCGTTGCATTTTTTCTGGGTGGACTTCCCGTGACACCTATTCATGTTCATCGTTGATCCGTTCACTCAGTTTTTTTTTTTTTAATTACAGACGGCGTCTAACCCTCTGACCTAACACGCTGATCTACCGTGCCGGCACCCAGCTACGGTGGCGGACTTCAAAACAATGACTGTGCACCAATTCAGCTCACTTCGTCGTTATAGATAACTTAGCTCCTTGTGTTATATAGTCCAGCAGAAACATGTTGTGTTTTGAAATTTTTGTCTTGAATTTTCTACAGCTGATACTGAAATGTATTATTAATCATTCTGCAATACGAACAAAAGTTTATCTGCTAACGTTTTTCATTTAAGAAACTCCCCTAGATGTCAGTAGATATTCATGGGGTGAGCCCATAACCACCCTTTTCTTATGTGCTACATAATTGGACGAGTCACTATAATATGAAAACAGATCCACCAGGAAAATGAAATTAAGGGTGATTCTAATTGAATAGCTTTGAAAAACGTCGGGCTGCACCTGTGTTATCTTCACCTTTCAGCTGCTGGAGAGTGAGGATCCCTTGCCACCGAGGACAAGCCCAGAGCGAAGGGGGGAGGGGAGGGGGAGATGCACAAAACACGATAACAGAAAGAAACAGTGACACATGCATATCATCCTTTACACTATCTTGAACTACATGAGGATCTGTCCTGGAGTGTTCGCCGTACACCGAATCCACACTTTTCCTTCTTTCTTCGTTTTCTGCTTTTTCTCTAAACTTAAAGTAGAGACTGATCCAGCCAAACGTCCATTGAAACGTAGTTGCATTTAGCCTTGGTTTCATTACGTTAACTTCCTAAAATCAATACTATGTGTTAGAGCTATGTACAGTTCTTTGAAAGTGGAGACTTTCACATCGTGGTACTACATTTTTCCAGAACTACAAATTCTAAAATATAAATGAACATCTTGCATGTTATTCAAACACAGACACAGAAATATCTGCAAATTTTTCAGCATTCGTCGTATTACATCAACTAGAGAGGAATTAAGTAGAATGTTGTAAGATTTTATTACAATCCATCCACAGCAAAGTCTCATCTTCGATTTATTTCTTCTTTTCTACTACTTCCAAACATGAAATGTACATACTACTGATTGTAGGATGTAGACAACAAACAAGTGTTTGCCTTTTATAATGTAATGTGTGACCGCTCGCATAATCGTAACAGATTACTGTCCAGTGAATTCGGACGCCGCAGAGGGAAAAAATTCGTAAATATTTGGATGTTTCTAGAAATGGATCATTAAAAACCACGAAAGACCGAAACTATGGCTGCACTGATGGCAGGTAATTGTTTCCTTTTTTTCTATCCTGCAGTATTTGGTAGTAAGCTAAACCGAACTAACCCCGCACGAACTCCATAGGCTGGCGATAGCAGCACTGATGCCACTCAGCAACTCGCATTTACTTCTGAACAAAGATAGATATCAATATCACTACTGTTTCAGAACGTTTTTGTACTTTTCGCTACAGTTCATTCAGAATAATGTATGGTCTAAAACGTATGTAATAGTAAGCTAGCCGCTATCAAACTTTTCCGCTACAAGATTTGTAAATGAGATGAATGTATGTCGCAAATAGCGTCATTTCACAATAACAGTTATGAAATATGAAAGGAAAATGGTTTATTAAGAAGCTATGATGTTACACTAACACGAGTACAAAAATCAGATTTTTCAACCGTATATTTTTTTTAAATTGGTGGAGAAAATTTACAGAACTAAGAAGAAAACAGCCGCATCGTAAAGTAGCGTTTTCTTTTTTCACGAGGAAATTAAAACTTTTAAGGAAAAAAAGTTCATAGAACGAGTTTGCTTAGTCTCATACAACATTAACTTTTTTCGTCGTTCCGACCAGTGTGAACGGTCAGTGCGTCAGTTGGAGCTGGATAGGCGCGGGTCGAACTGGTACATGTCGTCCTTACACGGCCCGGCACGCAGCGTAAAAGCTGCCCAATACAGTGTAGGAAACCCGTTGGCATTCAAAACAACTTTCAGTGTTCTAAGAATATATAAGTGCAAGTTAAATGCAGGTTCCGTATGGTTTTGAAGGGAATCTTGTACCCTTCTTCCCCCAAAATAGTGTAAAATTCAGATAACAATTGGGGTGGTGGATAGCGATTATCCACCCTCCAAAGCAGACCACAGATCAGATGACTGGTGGCCAGGGGAGATGCGACGGCTCATCCTGATACTCGTTGTACCAGTCCTTGACGATTAGAGATTTGTGAACAGGGGCCCTGTTGACTTAGAACGCAGCAACCCAATTGGGGAAGAAACATCATGCCGTGGGATGGATCTGACCAGCAAAAATGATCAAATAAGCCTTAGTAGTAATTTGACCTTGAAGAGCACCAAAGAGGCCCACTATATGGCTGCCCAAATCGTCAGTGGATCACCGACATGTTTTACTCTTGGGACGTAAACTCGCCCAGAACTTGGAAACGGTGTGAAACAAGGCCCATCCGACCAAATGACCTTCCATTGCTCCATAGTCCAGCTTTTATGGCTTCGCTACTATACGTTTGACGTAGCTCGTCCAGAAATTCCTTGTTTATGGAGCTCCCTTCATGTTGTTTTGGTGCCGACGCGAGTCGATGGTGCGACATTCAGTTTCTGCAGTGACTTTTGCTTCTGTGGTCCTTTTCTTTTTTGTCACAATCCTCTTCATTGACCGTCCGCCATTATCAGTCGCACACAGTTTCGTCTGCGCTGTTACGTGGATTATATTTTTTTCCGCTTTCTCTTTACGGGGTATAAATCTTCAATATGGTGCCTCTTGAAACACCAAGCCGTTCAGCTACCTTGGCTACAGAAGCACCTACCATACGACCACCAACAAATTTCCCACGGTCAAATTCACTTAGCTCCGACGAAATGCACTGTCCTTACTACGACTGAGAATTGCAACGTATTGAACACATTGGACAGATGGCGTCAGTAGTCAAGAATAACAGCGCAACCTGCAGGCTTGGCTAACATCTAAATTAGTTGAAAACTACGGCGTGCACACACTTTATTAAACATGTAAAAGTCAATACAGATATCCAGATTTAGGTTATGACGCGTTCGATTTGCCTACCATCATTTGTAATGATGTGCCATCAAGGAATAGCGGGCCGACTATTCCGTGACTGGACTTTGCACACCACACAGTCACCCGTTGAGGGTGAAGAGACTTCTCGACCGCGAAATGCCGATTCTCAGTCCCCCAACCGCTCCAGTTTTGTTTATTGATGAACCCATCCAAATTAAAATAACTTCAGCGCTAAGCCAAACCATACAGCGCATACCAAATCCAATCACGCCCCGCGACCAACCGTGCAGCTTGAACGTCCTAAAGGAAACCGTTCGGAAGTTATGACGATTTTGTTTCATGTAGTTCCGCATTTTTGTCCATTGCGTGTGCTACGAAATAATTCTAATACGATTAGATACTCATCGTAGTCGAGACAAGTAGAGGTGTTGTGCGTGAGTGAAGTTTAATTTTAGCGCTACTGGCATCTTCTTGTGATGTTGCTGCAACAGTCTTCACGAAATATTTAAACTTTTCCTCTTGTTAACAAGTGCTTCTCATGCGGGATAAAATTCCAATGATTCGAAACAAAATATTATTTCATTTATTTGGGTTTGCCTAAAGATATCACAACAACTGCACATATTTATCAGCATGAAACATTAAACTCATTTAGGGGATAGGTTTTGTGTATTGTATAGGGTTTGACCAACTGATGTGTTTCATATGTGACATAATTTGTGATTCCTTGTTTCCTTCTTTTTCCTGCTCAAGAATTCACACCTGTAAACAGTATTTACTGTTTATTACATAAACGTACGGAAGAATCTCTGCTGTTGGTCTCTATTCTTAGCTGTCCTTGACGCCATTGAAAGATGGCGAGTCCTTTGGTCTGACCTTTCACTACTATTAATCAGTCCATGAAGACAAGTCGAATTAGTATACTTGTTCTTCTGATGAAATTGTGACCAAAGCACTGTTTATTAAGACGTGTTGACAGTGGCTGTGTACTAAATTAATTAGTAACTTATTGCATGGCGGAATTAGAGAATTAGAGATGCCTGACTGTGTTTATGTAATGGTGGACAGTTACGGCTGCAGCTAGGCGAAGGCACGACAGCTGACTGCAGATGGTTCTTAGGGGCTACAGTGCACTGTCCCAAAGGCCCTAGACTGGTTTTTATAACAAGTAGTGATGGCCCAGTGCCTTGATAATTGTTCCTGGCCAGGGAGAGAGCACTCTTCTGAGTATCCAGGTATCCACTTAATGATTCCTGTGGAAGTTCATGCCGAGATCCTTATCTGCTAGGATCATGAAAAACATTTTTCCACATTGGCTGAAACGGGCTGCCGCGACACGACACACGTCACAATTTCCCACGGTCTCGCGTTCGTTTAAAGTCGTGCAGGCACCCTCAGGAAGCTGCTTCCCGCGTGGGCGGGGAAACAGTTTCTTGTTTGTGACACCGACTATGATGTGAAAGGATGTGCTAGTAGGTGGCTGTTCCTTGATACGTGTAGCAATGGGACTGGAGAAGTAGACTTTGCCTATCTTCTGGAGGCAGGCTGTATGGAGATCGGAGAATTTCACGACTGACATATCGAAGCGCTGACATTGCTATTTGTCGTTAACTTTTTTGAGAGTGTAATGAAAGAACGTGAAATAAGAATGTATAAACGATCGTTGCAATACTACGTCGAGCCGGCCGCGGTGGCCGAGTGGTTGTAGGCGCTTCAGTCCGGAACCGCGCGACTGCTCGGTCGCAGGTTCGAATCCTGCCTCGGGCATGGATTTGTGTGATGTGCTTAGGTTAGTTAAGTTTAAGTAGTTCTAGGTTCTAGGGGACTGATGACCTCCGATGTTAAGTCTCATAGTGCTCAGAGCCATTTGATTTCAATACTTCGTCGAACTAATCAACAACATTTTTCTGTTACTCGTAAACAGCTTCTGCATTTATAATTATTAACAGATAATTCTTGCCTTGGATCATGATGAAGAACGTTCTATTGAGTAGAAAATAACGGCAATACTTATATTTTTTTTAATTTGTGCATCAAATGTAATTTCTTAGGTTACATAACATTGCAGAATTTTAGAAATCAGTTAATTTTTATTACCTGTAAAATGGTATTTAGATTCCGTAAGGATACACAATGGACTAACACTGAATGATGTGCAGTACTAATTACGTGCAAAACAAGCAACGAAACAAACAAAAAACAAAAGAAATGTGGTCGGTTCGCGTTTTCTCTTTTTTACATTTATTTATGTGTCTTGCGCTACGAATTCCACCAACACTCCTGGTAATCTGACCATTTAATACGTCATTTATGTAGTGTACCAAAACTAACGAACCGTACTTTTGGTAGAGCGCAAATCTATGTATGATCGATTCTTTTCGATGAGTTTTATGGCAGGAATATATATATATATATATATATATATATATATATATATATATATATATATATAATTAGGTGTAGACACCCACCCACACACACACGATCGACAACATACGCCAACGCCCGACGCTGGGTGAGAGGCGTCATGAGAGCCGAGTGAGCGCCTGCTAGTGCTGCAACCCAGCGTAGCAGACGGAGCAGGGCCGGAGCATGCATATTCACGACGGCCGTGGCGAGTGGAGGCTGCCCTAGGGGCCCCTGTTCTCACAGCGGGCGGCCTCCTAAACACCTGCTGTATACAGCGCTGCCCCCAAAGTACCTTCTGTATTGCTGTCCATGGCTATTAAACCATCACTCCTGTGATTCATTTACTCAAACGCACTTAGTGTTCCATTAAGCCCCGTTGTGAAGGTGATTCTCAAGCGATATGGAACAGGCCAAACTATAAATTGACAGCCAAAAGCAACCACTAGTGTCCACTTCTATAAAGTACAACAAATTATGACTAATGATAATCTACTTACATTGACAACTATGTTATTTTTTTACTATATTTGTTGTGTTATCGCAGGAGAAACAGTTAGTTTAAAAAAAGCCATTGCCCCCTCTCCTACATTACTAAGTGCCTGTTTTCCTCTAATACTTCAAGAAAAGTACTTATCTAACTGTATACAAATCGATATCAGTTGCCTATATACATGGGGATTCAGCCAATTACCACTGTGTTTTATGCAACCGGTAATGTGCAAGATTTTCAACTTCTGTCACTCACTACACACAAACTATTAGCCCTACAGAATATATGAACAAGAACTTTCTGTTGGAAATTTAATATAGTTAAATTTTGTACTGGGATGCATTTTACCTAAAGGACATATTTTTCGAATCACTCAAGAAAAATGTACAAAAGTTACCTTCAAACGCGTTTTTCTTTAATAACACGAGAGCCATAGCGTCAAGAAAAAACGTATTCCATTATTACATTAAAGTTCCTACTAAAGCTTTCCATTCACTTTTTTTCTGTTCGACTAATAGTGTGCGTGCAGCGAGAGAAAGAATCTACACGTGGTGTTTGAAGGCGTTATGGGCAACATAAAACCCAGCCGTTGGGGCAGCTAGATCTATATACGTAGGCTTCGGCGGTGATTGTCACAGTCAATAAAATACTTCCGAATTTGTGAGCGCATTGTCAATATGTAAAACTACCGACGTTTCAGTCATTGTTGCAAGTGATCTTATTCAGGGTGTTTTTCTTTACTGCTGAATGAGAAAACTTTGTTCCTTATATACCTGCAAACGTGGCTGTTATCTAATTCTCACAGGCTGTTAAGGATGATGGGGAGGGTTGTTAGAAGTTCTTTGTTGGTGTTTTTATTATTTATTTTCATTGGTGGACACCCGACGTCACCCCGTCTTCCTTACTACACTATTCCACATTCGCACCTGATTTCGTAAACACCAGAAACATGTAGTTTGTCAACTGCATCTTTCATTGTGCGGAGGACATCTTTTATTCCCTAGAACTCTACAGCCTTTCGTGGCCGTTGTCACTAAATTTGAAATCTTATGGGTTGTTTGGCCGCGTCATATTTCCTTCTAAAATAATCGACGTTTCGACCCCTCTGCTGGGATCTTTTTCAGGATGTTAAGGTCTCCACAAGCAATAGTGGACGCCGTAACATCCTGAAGGAGATCCCAGCAAAGGGGTCAAAACGTCGATTATTTTAGAAGGAACTATGACGCTGCCAAACAACCCATAATATTTTAAATTTAGTATCTTTTATTCTGTTGATGCTTCGGAAAATCGGCTTGATACTTGCTCGGCGGAGAGCTTTGCCCACCCTATCAATGACACCTTGAACATATGGTAGTACAGCCAAGTTTTGTCCTTCCTTCTGCTCTCCTCTATTGCCTTCATTTTTTGTCGTCATAGTTTTGTCTGTTAGCTTCACCAAATAACCATTGGCACCAAAAATGGACTTGAGGTTTTGTAGTTCACCCTTCAGATGTTCCTTATCGCTGATACTGTGAGTCCTCTTGGTGGAAGTTAGCAGGGCAGATCTGCGTGGGGTGATGGTGAGAGGAGGCATGTAGGTACCTGTCAATACTGGTTGGCTTCCCATATACTCTACGGCCCAGTTCACCATCAGGCTTTCTGTAAACTTCCACGTCGAGGAAAGGCGGCACCCCATTCTTTTCTATCCCCATAGTGAATTGGATTCTGCTATGCTGCTGGTTGAGGTGTTGGTGGGAACTTCGTAGCTTTCCCTCTCCATGTGACCAGGTACCGAAGCTATCATCAACACATCGGAGCCAACATTCTGGGCGTAATGGTGCGGACTGGAGCGCTTTTTCTTCAGATGGTTCCATGAAAATTGAAAACGTCTGCTGTAATAGGGAAGAGAGGGAACCTATCGCTACACAATCTGTCTGTTCATAGACTTCCCCATTCCACTTGAAATAGGTGGTCGTTAAACAGTGGCGCAATAACTCGCAGATATCGGGTGCCATGCTTACCTGTAAGATGTTCATGGTGTCTTGTACTGGTACATTCGTGAATAAAATGGTTCAAATGGCTCTGAGCAGTATGGGACTTAACAGTTGAGGTCATCAGTCCCCTAGAACTTAGAACTAATTAAACCTAACTAACATAAGGACATCACACACATCCATGCCCAAGGCAGGATTCGAACCTGCGACCGTAGCGATCGCGCGGTTCCAGACTGAAGCGCCTAGAACCGCTCGGCCACACCGGCCGGCTGTGAATAAAAGACTGAACGTTGAAGCTAACCATCAGGTCTGTGGCCGAGATACACTTTTCTTTTAGAAGTTCTGCAAAATGGGTGGATTTCTTAACGTACGAATTTGTGTGGCACACTGATATTTTGTTCCGGAAGCTTTGAGTGAGTCAGGAGCCGTGCACCAGTGACGGAAACGTTAGTAGTTTTACATACTGACAATGCGGTCACAAACCCAGAAGAATTTTATTGAAAATCTAGATCTGTTTCATGTAAACATTTTTTGTGGGGGACATCTGTGAGTAAAAATAAACTAAATTAAAACCAAGAAACTGTTTTATCTTAATTTGAGGTGTGTAAAGCATTATGTATACATCGCGACGTATTCAGACAATGTAGTGCTTTCCCATGTTGGTTTACATGTGCTTGACAATGACAAGTAGTCGAAATTAGGTAATCACACGATTAAAAAAAAGTCACGTTACAGCCTAACACGAACCACGATTACGTTTATTAGGTCTCTGGAGATTCTAACGGTACTGGCCTAGAGGCGTCAGTGGATGAGGACATGAAAGGGCGTGTGGTCAGCACTTCCCTCTTCCGGCCGGAGCCGCAGCCGCTACTTCTCAACCAAGTAGCTTGTCGCTTGCCTCACAAGGGCTGAGTGCACCCCGCTTGCCAACAGCACTCGACAGACCGGACCGTCACGCATCCAAGTTTTAGCCAATGACTACTGCGGCAAGGCCGTTGGCCCATGAGTAAAACAATTCTGATAAATTGCAGGAGAAATAGCTTCTAAGCTATTCCCTTATTTTACTTTCCAGTGTCTTGGGGTTTTCAACATAAGGACTGATGGCTGTCGGTAGCCTGTTATTGATTTTTGCACCGGATTATAAAACTGTAATTAGCACAGTGAAAGCGGGATGTACGGACTGTATGATAATTATCTTAAATTCTGCTATTGTGGCGGTAAATTGTAGATTTCATCCTAAGTTCACTATTGTTATTAACTGTAAATACCATTAGATACTATATATATCTCCACTTTGTCAGTGGGCTGCGAAATTTTGCTGCAAGCTACATTCTTAAAGATTATGGTAACATGGATAGGAGGGAGAAGGTTTTATAAGAAGAGGTTAGTTCCTTATCCTCACTGCAATCTTTACTTATCGTCCGGTTACGATGAGAGGTCAAGGGTGGCGCTATCAAGTCAACACAAGTACTTTGGTGGAGATATTGGAATTTTGCTTTTCTTTTCTTATAGAACTTGATTGACTGGCTCTTCTTCTCCCTACATTAACGTCTGTAGATGTTGAAGATGTATGGGTAAGGCGAGAGAGTCCTATGCATTGCCACCAAACATCACAGTATCCAAAGCAGAACTGAATAGATAAGTTGCTGGAGAACGTCACTAAACAGAGTATTGGGTACGAGCCGAGAAACTATGAAATGTGTTAGCTGAACGACTTTTATAAACAAGTTGCTGGTGAGGAGATGAAGAAACAGTCGAGGGGAATATTTTTATTAGCATTTGACGCAGTAACCATTCAGAAAGCCCAAAACAAAATTACGTACGTAGCAAGTCGGATGATCGCAGGACAGTTGTATTAGTTCATACAGCGCACGTAGTGGGTGACAAATACGTTTTTAGGTTGTTTTTCCCTCCCGCTGGGCCAGCCGGGGTGGCCGAGCAGTTCTAGGCGCTACAGTCTGGAACCGCGCGACCGCTACGGTCGCAGGTTCGAATCCTGCCTCGAGCATGGATGTGTGTGATGTCCTTAGGTTAGTTAGGTTTAAGTAGGTCTAAGTTCTAGGGGACTGATGACCTTAGAAGTTAAGTCCCATAGTGCTCAGAGCCATTTGAACCATTTGAACCTCCCGCCGGAGGTTCGAGTCCTCCCACGGGCATGGTGTGTGTGTGTGTGTGTGTGTGTTGCTGTTGGCATAAGTTAGTGTCAGTATCGTGTAAGTCTAGGGACCCCTGACCTCCGCAGTTTGGTCCCTTAGAAATTCATATACATTTGAACATTTTGCTGTTGTGGTCCTCAGTCCGAATACACGTACTCTGCGTAAACCTCTTCATAACTATTACAACCTTCATCCATTCGAACCTACTTATTTTATTCAGAGCTTGTTTTCCCCCTGCGATACTTTCCCTCTCGCTTCCTCCATTCTATACCTTGAGGTCTCAGGATATGTATAGTGCAACGCCCTTTTCTCCCCAATTTTATTTACGAGTACTTCGTTAGTTATTATCTAATCGTCCGCAGCTCGTGGTCGTGTGGTAGCGTTCTCGCTTCCCGCGCCCGGGTTCCCGGGTTCGATTCCCGGCGGGGTCAGGGATTTTCTCTGCCTCGTGATGACTGGGTGTTGTGTGATGTCCTTAGGTTAGTTAGGTTTAAGTAGTTCTGAGTTCTAGGGGACTGATGACCATAGCTGTTAAGTCCCATAGTGTTCAGAGCCATTTGAACCATTATCTAATCTTTAGTACTCCGTTGCTACTCTAGATTCTAAAAGCTTCTATTCCCTTCCTGTTTGAACCGCTTGTGGTGCAGGTGCCTAGGTTTTAATCGCTTTAAGTCAATTATTATTTTGTAAATATTTGCACCTCTGAAGCAGCGGTGTCCACAGTTCCCACCTATTTTCTCTTCCTGCTTCACTTCAACATCACATCTTTCCAGACTGCGAATCTTGCGTAAATTATGATATAAACTTTGTGAAGTTCATAAGGGGGATCAGAATGTATAGCAAGGATTCGAATTTATTATTATTATTGTTATTATTATTATTATCTACGTATGGACCCTGTCGGATCACGCGTTACATTTATGATTCGCCTTTTTATAGCCCATGTAGCTTTCATTCTTTCGCTATGTGCTTTCTTCCTTTCTTATGACCACTTGGTCCCTGATCTCTAAGGGACTTCATTCTCTGGCTTTGCTACCCATGTATTTATCTTCTGTCGGTAAAGTTTCCTTTTTAGTATGTCTGATGTTCCTATCTGTGACTTTTCCAAGTCATATTTCACTTCTTCTATCCATGGAATGTTTTTCAGTTTTGGAGTGTATGTCAAAATCTTGTGAGTTAGCCTTGAAGATGGGAGTCTATGAATGTGACGTTTCCTGATATCTGCGGCATGGATGGACAGTTCATCTGTTGCTTTGCGCGATTCGAGTCTATACCACTCTTCTGTTTTATCTGGTCCCAGAATTTTCCTCATGAACTTTCTTGCCTCCTTCAAGATGTTTCCCCAGATCGCTTTATCTATTAAGTACCAAGGTTTCGCTCGCGTACAGCGCTTCAGGTTTAGTCACTGTATTATAATGTTTCATCTTTGTATGAATAGACATAAATTTCTTGTTGTAGCTTTCATGCGTTCTCCGATTTGTTCTTTTGAGCTTTTGTAACCGAACTTTCTGAGCTTCTTATTCCAACCCTGTTGGTTTTATGATCTCACCGAGATATCTGAAGTGTGGAAATCGTTTGATCTGCCCTTATTTTGTGTTTAGTTCATGAATGTCGAATTTAGTGGAAATGAACTTTGTCTTCTCGAATGAAATATCTAGTCCCGTTTTCTCGGCGCATTCCTTGAGGAAGAAAATGTTCAAATGGCTCTGAGCACTATGGGACTCAACTGCTGAGGTCATTAGTCCCCTAGAACTTAGAACTAGTTAAACCTAACTAACCTAAGGACATCACAAACATCCATGCCCGAGGCAGGATTCGAACCTGCGACCGTAGCGGTCTTGCGGTTCCAGACTGCAGCGCCTTTAACCGCACGGCCACTTCGACCGCCATTCCTTGAGGACTTCAATCTGTTTGATCGCTGTATTTTCGCAGATAGCTAGTATCTCCAGGTCGTCTGCGGAAGCTAAACTACTGACGTTGATGTCATAATTCTTTCGTCCGAGTTGAATGGGTTTCCAGTGGTCGTGGGTTTTCAATTCTATCCCCATTCTCGAATGGCTTTATCCAGAACAAGGTTAAAGAGCAGTGGTGACAATCCATCACCTTGTCGCACACCAGTCTTTATCTCAAAGGGCTCTGACAATTCGCCCATAAATTTCACTTTTGACTTCGTGCCCGTTAGTGTTTTCTTGATGAGTCTTAATGTCTTTCGATCACGTCCCTGTTCTTTTAAGATGTTGAAGAGGAACTGTCGATCGACCGAATCATATGACTTCTTGAAGTCAATGAACATACAGATGATCGGAGAGCTTCTTTCTATATTTCAATACCATCTTCAAATTGAAAATTTTTTCAGCCCAAGAGTGCCCCGGTCGGAAACCGGCATGATAGTCACCAATTTTGTTTTCAAGCTGTTCTTGTGTTCTTTGAAGAAGGCAAGCGGATAGAATTTTGTAGGTAACTTCGAGGAAAGAAATCCCTCTGTAGTTATTGACATCTGTTCTGCCACCTTTCTTATGTAAGGGGTGGATGAGTGCACATTTCCCTTCTTCAGGTACCTTTTCTGTTTCCCAGATGTCTATGATGATTTGTGTGAGCTCCTCAAGTGTATTTGGGCCTATGTTCTTCAATAGCTCTGCAACTATACCATCTCCTCCAGATTCCTTGTTATTCTTGAGTCTGAAGATGTGTCTATGGATTTCTTCTTTGGTAGGTGGTGGAGATTCTGGGTATACTTGTGCAGGAGTCTCTTTGAGACATCTTGATGTGGGCTCCTGGCAATTGAGTAGCTCTGAGAAATATCTAACCAATTTTCTCCAATTATCTCGGTGGATCAGCGCGAGTTTGCTGTCTGGTTTTCGGAAACATAAGTTCTGAGGGGTGTAGCCTCGAATCCTCCCGGCGAACATCCTATAAAAGTCTAGAGTCTTGTAATATCGAAAGTCTTTTCCCATCGAGTCCTAGCGGTCCTTCATGTGCCTCCTCTTTGTTAGTCTGATAATTTTTGAGAGTTCCTTTCTGGTCTGAAGATAATGTTGTTGAGTCCCCTGTGACTTCTTACAGTTATATTTCTGGAAAGCACTCTTTCGTTCTTCCAGTGCTTCTTCATATGCAGAGTCCTACCACGAGTGTTTCGTGTTCTTCTTCAGTGGTACTGCCTCTTTGGCCCTCTTAATTATCCTGTTTCGGAATTGATGCCAGGTGCCTGCCTTTTCCTTTCCTTCTTTTTTATGTTGGTTTCTTTGATAGTTTTGGTGTCGAATTTTTGAAGATGAGTTTTCTTGTGGTGGATTCTTTTCGGAGTAAATTTCACTTTGATCCGCACTAGATAGTGGTCACAGTCAATGTTGTCTCCTCTTCGGACTTGCACGTCATGCATTTCCTTCTGCGAAGGGTGTGTGATGGTCACGTGGTGGATCTGATATTCTCCGAGAGCCTGTATAGGAGATATCCAAGTCCTCTGTTTTCGACTACGTTTCCTCAGGCAAGTGGACATTATTTTCAGATTCTGTTAGTACAGTTCAATAAGTCTCATGCCATTCTTGTTGGTCAATTTATAGGCCAGGAATTTGCCTACGGTCTTTTGGTATTTCTTTTCTCTGCCTATGTGGGCACTGAAGTCACCTAGTAACATCTTTGTGTCTTCATTGTGGACTAATGCCATAGTCTTCTCGAGTTTAGACCAGAACTGCTCTACATTCTGCAGGTCTCTCGTATTTTCAATGTTCGTGGGTGCATGTACATTAATTAGTGTGTATTTATTATTTGCACATTTTGTGCGCACTGTCATTAGTCTGTGACTTACGGAGTCTTAAAATTTGAGAAGTGTGTTGATATCTTATACTGCAGGCATCGTTTAACAAGGATTTTTCAAAATTTCATCTTAAAGGGGTAAAATAGGGAGCGAAAATTTTTTGAAAATATGTCGGTGTTAAGGCAATTTTGAAATTAGTTCTACAGAAATTGGTATTTGGTTTCTCGAGCGGTGTTTAAGCAGTTTTGGAATTTCAACCATTAAGGCGGAAAACACTGAGTGAAGTTTAAAAAAAATGTGTATTTCAATATTTCTTGGAAACTTAACTTTTACTGTGGGAGGGGGGGGGGGAGAGAACTGGGGATAAAAGTATTTGTGGAAATACTTCTTTACGGAAGAATTTTCGCAGCTAAATCTATGAGAAGCTGTATTTGATTACGATGTTAGAAATAAAATGTCATGTTTCAGTGTCTTTGGAAATTCAACCCCTAATGGAGTGAAATAGAGAATGAAAATTATTAAGAAAATATTTCTTTACATTAAAACATTCTTACAGGTGAATCAACGAAAATTGGTATTTCACTTCTGGGTTATAAATAACTAAATATGGGTTAGGGGATCAATGTTTCTATGGAAATATCACCACAAGAACTTAGAAAGGATAGATTGCATGCAACCGGTGGTGGAGTGTTCGTCGCTGTTAGTAGTAGTTTATCATGTAGTGAAGTAGAAGTGGATAGTTCCTGTGAATTATTATGGGTGGAGGTTACACTAAACAACCGAACTAGGTTAATAATTGGCTCCTTTTACCGACCTCCCGACTCAGCAGCATTAGTGGCAGAACAACTGAGAGAAAATTTGGAATACATTTCACATAAATTTTCTCAGCATGTTATAGTCTTAGGTGGAGATTTCAATTTACCAGATATACACTGGGACACTCAGATGTTTAGGACGGGTGGTAGGGACAGAGCATCGAGTGACATTATACTGAGTGCACTATCCGAAAATTACCTCGAGCAATTAAACAGAGAACCGACTCGTGGAGATAACATCTTGGACCTACTGATAACAAACAGACCCGAACTTCTCGACTCTGTATGTACAGAACAGGGAATCAGTGATCATAAGGCCGTTGCAGCATCCCTGAATATGGAAGTTAATAGGAATATAAAAAAAGGGAGGAAGGTTTATCTGTTTAGCAAGAGTAATAGAAGGCAGATTTCAGACTACCTAACAATCAAAACGAAAATTTCTGTTCCGACACTGACAATGTTGAGTGTTTATGGAAAAGGTTCAAGGCAATCGTAAAATGCGTTTTAGACAGGTACGTGCCGAGTAAAACTGTGAGGGACGGGGAAAACTCACCGTGGTACAACAACAAAGTTAGGAAACTACTGCGAAAGCAAAGAGAGCTCCACTCCAAGTTTAAACGCAGCCAAAACCTCTCAGACAAACAGAAGCTAAACGATGTCAAAGTTAGCGTAAGGAGGGCTATACGTGAAGCGTTCATTGAATTCGAAAGTGAAATTCTATGTACCGACTTGTCAGAAAATCCTAGGAAGTTCTGGTCTTACGTTAAATCAGTAAGTGGCTCAAAACAGCATATCCAAACACTACGGGATGATGATGGCATTGAAACAGAGGATGACACGCGTAAAGCTGAAATACTAAACACCTTTTTCCAAAGCTGTTTCACAGAGGAAGACCGCACTGCAGTTCCTTCTCTAAATCCTCGCACAAACGAAAAAATGGCTGACATCGAAATAAGTGTCCAAGGAATAGAAAAGCAACTGGAATCACTCAATAGGGGAAAGTCCACTGGACCTGACGGGATACCAGTTCGATTCTACACAGAGTACGCGAAAGAACTTGCCCCCCTTCTAACAGCCGTGTACCGCAAGTCTATAGAGAAACGGAGGGTTCCAAATGATTGGAAAAGAGCACAGATAGTCCCAGTCTTCAAGAAGGGTCGTCGAGCAGATGCGCAAAACTATATACCTATATCTCTGACGTCGATCTGTTGTAGAATTTTAGAACATGTTTTTTGCTCGCGTATCATGTCGTTTTTGGAAACCCAAAATCTACTATGTAGGAATCAACATGGATTCCGGAAACAGCGATCGTGTGAGACCCAACTCGCCTTATTTGTTCATGAGACGCAGAAAATATTAGATACAGGCTCCCAGGTAGATGCTATTTTTCTTGACTTCCGGAAGGCGTTCGATACAGTTCCGCACTGTCGCCTGATAAACAAAGTAAGAGCCTACGGAATATCAGACCAGCTGTGTGGCTGGATTGAAGAGTTTTTAGCAAACAGAACACAGCATGTTGTTATCAATGGAGAGACGTCTACAGACGTTAAAGTAACCTCTGGCGTGCCACAGGGGAGTGTTATGGGACCATTGCTTTTCACAATACATATAAATGACTTAGTAGATAGTGTCGGAAGTTCCATGCGGCTTTTCGCGGATGATGCTGTAGTATACAGAGAAGTGGCAGCATTAGAAAATTGTAGCGAAATGCAGGAAGATCTGCAGCGGATAGGCACTTGGTGCAGGGAGTGGCAACTGACCCTTAACATAGACAAATGTAATGTATTGCGAATACATAGAAAGAAGGATCCTTTATTGTATGATTATATGATAGCGGAACAAACACTGGTAGCAGTTACTTCTGTAAAATATCTGGGAGTATGGGTGCGGAACGATTTGAAGTGGAATGATCATATAAAATTAATTGTTGGTAAGGCGGGTACCAGGTTGAGATTCATTGGGAGAGTGCTTAGAAAATGTAGTCCATCAACAAAGGAGGTGGCTTACAAAACACTCGTTCGACCTATACTTGAGTATTGCTCATCAGTGTGGGATCCGTACCAGATCGGTCTGACGGAGGAGATAGAGAAGATCCAAAGAAGAGCGGCGCATTTCGTCACAGGGTTATTTGGTAACCGTGATAGCGTTACGGAGATGTTTAATAAACTCAAGTGGCAGACTCTGCAAGAGAGGCGCTCTGCATCGCGGTGTAGCTTGCTCGCCAGGTTTCTGGATGAGGTATCGAATATATTGCTTCCCCCTACTTATACCTCCCGAGGAGATCACGAATGTAAAATTAGAGAGATTAGAGCGCGCACGGAGGCTTTCAGACAGTCGTTCTTCCCGCGAACCATACGCGACTGGAACAGGAAAGGGAGGTAATGACAGTGGCACGTAAAGTGCCCTCCGCCACACACCGTTGGGTGGCTTGCGGAGTATCAATGTAGATGTAGATGTAAATGAACAAAAAACTCATATTCCAGCTACCAGAATCGTTTTTGGTCAGTAAATCGTAAAAGACCATGCACCTATGGCTTTAATTAGCATGATACGTTTCGAAAGGGCTGAAATTTGTAAACGACATAAAAATTCGGTTACAGAAAAACAAAACAAAATAGCCAGTGCAAACCGCACAGTCTACGCGAACGAAGCAGCGGATGCTAATGAAGTTTTTAGTAATCGTTTGTGTCACATCTGTAATAAGGTGCTGCGTGAACGACGTGCATGTTACACACTAAGACATAAACGCAAATAATAGGAGCTATTCTTGCTACACTGTATCATACATGTTTGTAGCTGTGTGGAAGAATTCTGAAGCTAGATGTGACGGGGTTGCGAGACACGGACGCCGCATTGCGGATTCCGCAGTCTCTAAATACTGCGCGCAGCACGCCACCTCGCAAGAGCGCAGCGTGAGGTCTTGAGTCGGAGGCAGCGTACTTCAAATACAGCCCCACAGGAGCATAAAAGACGGTCTACCAACAGTTATTTCGGTACGGTCAACGCGCTGCTCGGCCGCAACGGATTGCATTCGATCAGGTCTAGACGCCAGAATGCCCATCGTGCTTGACATATCGTTGAGCTGCCTTAACGTGTGAATCGGTTGTACGTAACCTGTGCTTGCTGGCCAAATCTGCCCAGCCTGGTATATATAACTTGCGACAATGCCTTGTCGTTCAACAGCCAAATTCAGTTAACAATGAACTTGCAAACTGCGATTATGGTTTCGCCTAAGCTGTTGAATATTTCAGAGCAAATGAAAACTTGTGCCGGACCGGGACTCGAAATTGGATTTCCCGCTTCTCGCAAGCAGTCGCCTTAACCACTAACTGAAGTGATTAATTCGGCCAAACGTGCCAAGCAAGAAATCTGGGTCTAGAATGGCGGTCCGGCACAAAGTTTCATCCGTTTCGAAATATCTTACAGCAGGACCATAATCACATTTTTAAATTAATTCTTAATCTTAATCAGATATGCAGTATCGAAAACTGTCTGTAGCTATCGTTACAACGCTGTAGCAAATATCTATGGAGCGGCCGAGTGTAGGATCGCGGTCTAGGATTTGGGTAGTTTCTTTTTGAATTAGCAACATGGGGTAAAAAGTTTTTGGTTTAGCCCGGACTACCCATTCGAACACTGTCTTACTGTAGCTCTGTTACAATGTATAAAGCAAGGTTTTGAACCACGAATCAGAGCTGGCGCCCAGTGAAATTGTGCGAATCAATTAATTCCAAGATTTCAAAAGATTTTAAGTGGGCTGAAATTAATGCTCATCCAGTGGCACCATTTGTTTGTGCACTGTTCGAATTTTAGGTGCAAAAACAGTCACATTCGTTCGGATTTTACATGCAAAGAAATTCACGCTCAAATTACTCTGGACTGAAGCAAAGTTGATGGTTCAATTTAGGTTAACCTGTCTATAGGACCTTGGTGTGACATAAGTTTTAACCTTATGAAAAAGATTCTTGCTTCATTTGGATTTTACGTGCAAAAAATACGCTTTTCTGGGAGTTTTTCGAAGCGCGCCACTTCTATGTTTAAACTTGTGCGAAACAGTTTTAATTTTGTAAAAAGGGACACAAATCCCTGTAATTAATGGTTGTCTTCTTGTTTTGTGGAAGTTTTATCCTTTGCAACGATATAAGCAAAATAGTTCGAAAGACAATAAGGAACCTATAACGGTTCAGTCGTCGCCAGAGTCAACAAAAGTCCACTACGGTTGCCAAGCTAAAGTAGAGTAAAAGTTGGGAATCAGAATGAAAAATTTTCCTATCGTAGCACAAAAAAGGGGAATGTATCTTAGGCAGAATTATGGATGTAAAAGAAGGGAATAAGCTTTTGACATATCTGGTAGCTCCAAAGACATTTAATCAAAACATCTTGACACATTCACGCTTTCTTACGAGTTGACCCCAATTCCCAGTGTAAGTTATTGGTACACCTGGTTCTTGCAATTTATAGGCTAATGTTCCTGATTGTATTGTATTACATGACATCGATAATAATACTAAAAAGAAAAAAAGCATGAATATGTCATGATTTAAATGTCTCTGAAGCTGCCTCAAAAGTCGAAAAGCTAGTTTCCATCTTTAGCATCCGTAATAATACCCAAGATATATTCGCCTTTTTTGTGCTACGCTTTGAGTATTTACCGTTCTTGTTGAATATGTATTCTACTCTCACAACTAGAAATTATTCGTGAAATTGTCACGTGAAAGGTGATAAATTTGACCAATTGTAAGTCTTTGCCACAAATCGCGTAGAGTAATAAATCCATTTCACCGAGCTCTGAAAGACTATATCGTTAATTCTACTGTCTGTACTCCGACTATCTGAGAGGTGTATTGCTAAGGTGGTCGCAGATTCGAATCCTGCCTCGAGCATGGATGTCTGTGATGACCTTAGGTTAATTAGGTTTACGTAGTTCTCAGTTCTAGGGCACCGTTGACCTCAGATGTCAAGTCCCCTAGTGCTCAGAGCCATTTGAACAATTTTTTGTATTACTAACGTCTAAACCGGTCACCCAGTCCAGGTTGCCTATCTAACGATTTCCAAGGGCAACAAATCTCAATTTCAATATTGAAGCGGCGCCTCGAGCTCGTTTTAGTTGTTGGGGTGCCGATAAAAGTCAATAAATTTTATGACGGAATTGTTCCGTGTTGTTGTTACACGAGTTCATTTTCGTCGTTTATGCCAATGGAAAGGAATATTTCAACAGATATATTTACCCTAATGTATCGCTGTACAAGGAATAACCGGCATTTGCACGTAACATCTGATGTGTCAGCCTTAATGTCTTCAATCCGCTCTTCAACGTAAACCTAAAACACACAGCTTAAAATCCCATTCCGTACAACATCTGACAAATTTATAGATGAAAGTACTAGAACCCTCTAACAAACTGTTAAGATTTTGTAGAAGAGCACATCTAAGAT
This sequence comes from Schistocerca americana, assembly GCF_021461395.2. Taxonomy (NCBI): domain Eukaryota; kingdom Metazoa; phylum Arthropoda; class Insecta; order Orthoptera; family Acrididae; genus Schistocerca; species Schistocerca americana. Next base: position 165,574,593 of record NC_060121.1, on the reverse strand, counting down.
GCTACGGTCGCAGGTTCGAATCCTGCCTCGGGCATGGATGTGTGTGATGTCCTTAGGTTAGTTAGGTTTAAGTAGCTCTAAGTTCTAGGTGACTGATGACCTCAGAAGTTAAGTCGCATAGTGCTCAGAGCCATTAAGCCACATCTAAGAAATAGACACGGTTAGCTTACTCCTGTTTTTTATTGGGAAATTTTAGTGCCAACTCGTGAGTTGAACAAATCATTAATCACTCTCCTACTCTGTTTAACATCTATCTTTTCTTCGAAACTAATTCGTTATGTTTCTGAATCGACATTTTTCACGCTGAATCAATCTGAGTAGCAATGTTAATTGGCCAGTGTGGTGTGCGTACTGTAAGACCTTCAGTACACACACCATCAGATTATTTGATTTGTCGGTCTATCGAAGTAGGGGAGTGTCAGCAATATGTCTCGCGATCTTATCGTGGCGCGTTTATCTTCTGCCGTTAGGTCAGACGATAGAAATGCCACTTGCACGCTTAGAGTAAGAGATTGACGGTGATCAACTTTAAACAGAACTTGACATCTTGGGTTGTCGGGTGTTCTGCCGGATATCAGCGTCGCAGTGAATGGGCGCGGACCACAGAGGAAGCACCTGCAGCCGTTGGTGGAGGGGGAAGGCCATAGGCATAAATACTGGACCAGGTCCACTCGAGGAGCAGTCTCAGGTCGCACCTGATGAAGGTTACGAGCTACGTGACCGAAATATCGTGCAAGTACGACGCTGATATCCAGCAGATCACCCGACAACCCAAGATGTCATTAGATTGCCGGGAAAGCCTGAAGAGTTACATTAAACAAAACTTGATTAATTTTCGCACACATTTGTTATAATAATAACAAGTATAAAAATTACTTAACTTGGTTCTGGATGCTATTTACAATTGACAATCCGAAGTTCCTTTGGTAGTGGTACGTTAATCATATTCTCACATATATCTCTGATACTTGACAAAAGTGTCTATACATTTATCTTCATGGCTAAGTACAGGAATATGGTTCAAATGGCTCTGAGCACTATGGGACTCAACATCTTAGGTCATAAGTCCTCTAGAACTTAGAACTACTTAAACCTAACTAACCTAAGGACATCATACACACCCATGCCCGAGGCAGGATTCGAACCTGCGACCGTAGCAGTCGCGCGATTCCGGACTGCGCGCCTAGAACCGCGAGACCACCGCGGCCGGCACAGGAATATGGTAATCTTATTAGGCGCACACTGAAACTTGACTATAGACTGGTACAGACAAATGTAGAACACGTACAGACTAGTACAGACTAATGCAGACTGGTACAGACCGGTGCAGACAAATTCATACTGACTAATCGGAGGTCTGTACACTCATTATAATACCTCGCGCGTTCATGTATCACTGTGCGAGTGCGATCCGTGAGGAGAAAAGGTTCTACGTTAGCAGCAATCTCAGCGGCTGCGTTACATATTAATACGCGGATCGGCGGAAGCTGAATTTGGTCCATCTCTATGGCAGCGCCATCTGGTAGTGCGGAGACGGACGAGCGCTGCGCCTGCACTGTTGTCCTTAGCGGGGCGCGCTCTAGTGGGAAAGTTGTGTACGCGCTGACTACGGGGAACTATGTACACAACAGCCAGACATTTCGTATGAACGAGCATTTCCTAAATGTAGCACTCATTAGTCATGTGTGTTGACTGGGTCACTATCGATCCTTGCCTCCGACTGCTATCCGCAGTCCCTCACTATAAAGTAACAGATAATAAAACAATTTCCGATTTTCTCCACGTTCTATTAACCACGACGTTTGCAGAACCATGTATTGCAGGAAGTTCTGCTCTTCTTTCCATCTAGTTGAGACATTACGAAAACTTTTGGTTGATGTGCGACTAACCACTTCAATTCCAGTTCCTCTTGCATAATTAACAAACTGCAAGGCATTTATAGCAAAGCATCTACTTTTTTTCATTTCGAAACCACTGTAAGAATACTTTAGTTTCAAGAGCACAGCTTCAGAATACTAAACTCTATTGGGGAATGGTCCTGTCGTTAACTGTTTGCCAACATTTCCCATTGATAAATGAGAGTTGGGTGGGTGGTGGGGGGATGGGAAGGATGGGGGAAAGGCAGTAATCCAGGCGGCAACGACAGCAGGTAGGTGCGTTGAGTGAAACAGCTGAAAAGTGAGCTATCGTGAGGGAAGAGAAGAAGGAAGGATGAAAAATTGATCATGTCACTACGACTGGAGTTTTCGGAGCTGGGGATGTAGATGGAATATGGACCACGTGACACTAGCCCTCTGTTTTGGCTGACTGGGATAGGGAAAGGATAACATGTTCGTCATTCTGGAGATATGCTCTGAGCGGAAGGGTGATGGAGGAGTAGCAGCAACAAGTGGCCCAACTACTGGAAGCTCTGAGTAAAATTGTATGTTTCTCCAACGGAGCAGTGGAAACTGGACCTGAATTCTTCTGGTCTCTGTCGCTCGTACTACACTAAAATCATGTCCTACTCAAACTGTATGATGTCATACTGAAAAAAATTCACAGAATAAAATTATATCACAAAACTGCTGGCAGGCAGAGTTGCTTTGGCCCTTAAGAACGCGCCAACCCTGCAGTGCTCAGTATAAATAATGACTGAATTTAAAAATTAAAAATTCTGTCATAATCTTTGAATTAAGAGCTATTTCCTTACGTTAAATGTTTAAAAAATACGTTTAGTATTGTAGTTAGGAACTGTACATATGTCAAGAGGCAGTATAACTCAAGGTGCGCGAAGTACCCAATTAAACCATTCATTATTTGAGAACGTGAATACTTTTCGACTTTACACATAATATATAACATTTTCGAAACCTTTTCTCGGTGACACCCCTAAAAAAATAATGAAACGGGAAGAAAGTGTATCGATTACTACATTCTCACTATTTAAACTTCAGCACCTGACACGGCGTTTTTATTTATTACTTCCTTTCCAGTAACTCTATTTGCAACGTATTTCGCAGATAGTGCCCATACATACAATTAAATATAAATGCAAAATTCTATCGTTTTACGACACATGTATCTAGAGATACTACGTCATACACATAGAGATAAGAGAAAAGTTAATTTTTCTTAAAAATGAGCAAAAATTACCCACACTGTACTCATCGAGTTCTGGGACTCACTCTTTCGACAGTCTATGGATGAATAATCTGAATAAATAAAACCAACATGGTTAGGGTTTTGTGACTTCGTTCATAAAGGTTTTCCATGAATGAACCTTAGATATTTAACAAATTAAGTAATTTATAAAATACTCAGACTTTTGAAGCTGTTTTATACATAGAAGTTCTATTCTTTAAAGAATGAGGGGAGGAAGAAAGGGGGGGCAGGGGGCGGTTATTGGTTGGTGGCTATCGGATTATTCGGATTATTAACGGATAAGACTACCAGCTAACAGACATCGAAGTAACATCGAAACCTTTGGGATATCACAAAAAGAAACCTTTCATTCAAATAACGTATGACATACTTCATGTATGCAACAGCAGAAACCGTATATTCCCTAACTGACAAAATAGCTTCACCTCGAAACACTAACACTATGAACAGAATGGAACGATTGATAGAATGCTGTGTCCGTAGCTTACACTCTCACTGTAGTGCAGCATTGCATAAAACGTACTTCGCTTACCGTAATAGAGTGTACTGCTGTCTGCTTACCACCACTCCACTATTGCATTCGCGAATGGCGTGACGGAAGAATGATTTGTGGTAAACCTCCATATTAGTTCTCGGATATTCTCGTTTTGGTCGTTTCCGAGACATACAGTGACGGAAGAGAATTCCAGCACAAAGTAGGAATTGTACAACACAAACTAAAATTGGAAGATGTGTTTCTAAATCTGAATGATGATGTCTTCTGAACTTCCAGTCACATACGATTAGTGCAAGTACCACACCGTGAGGATGCAATTAAGGTTTACTTTAAATACACTCTGTAACGATCGTGAGCGTTAACTACCTTTGAGATTGGACTTGTCGATATCATATCAGTCAAGAATGCCTTTAGTGTGTTGACAATAGCATCTAACACCTCTCTGTGTTTGATCGCAGTGATGTAATAGAACTACTACAATCCTGATATTCCTTCTGCGATATTGCAGAAATACTTGCCAGTAATGTAGTCATCGTACGTGAGCGCTGGCAGCTTTGATCAGGAGAGTGTACGGTCGCAACAAGACTGGGCTCCGGACGGCCATGTGGCACTACCGAGAGCCAAGAACGTCGTGTTCAGGGTATGGTTCTGGCGCATTCTACTGCATCTGCAGCAGCAATCTGAGCAGCGGTTGCCACCACCTTTACCCAATGAACTGTTAGAAAACGGTTGCTTCAAGGACATCGCCGAGCCTGATACCCTGTAGCAAGCTTTCGACTAAACTCAAAACACCACCGTTTGCGACTTCTCATGCGAAAGCTCATTGCAAGGCAGAGTGGAGATCAGCTGTGTTTTCTGATCGAAGGTGGTTCTGCTTTAGTGCCAGTGATACCTGAGTGTCGGTTATAGGGAGGCCATTTGAGGGCCTGCTACCAACCTCTCTGTGTGCTAGACACACTGGACCTCCACGTGTAGTTAGGATATAGGGTATGCTTTCATATGACAGCTGGAGCACTCTTATGGTTATCCTGCACCACATGACTGAAAAATTTGTAAGTATATCAGGTGATTCGACCAGTTGTGCTGCCATTCACGCACAGCATTTCAGGGTGTGTTTTCCAACAGGATAACGCTCGTCCACACACCGCTGTTGTAATACACCACGCTCGATCAACACATCCGTCTGAAGTCGAACACATATGGGACATCATCGAGTGACAACTTCACCCTCATCCAGAAACAGCATTAACAGTCCCTTTATTGACTCAAAGAGTGCACCCACAGATTGACGTCTGGCACCGGTACAAAACAATGCGCGCACATTTGCATGCTTTGATTCAACATTCTGACGGTTACACCGGTTATTTATCTACCACAATTTGCAATTGGCAACGGCTTGTCTTGGTCTTACATTAACCTGTAGTGCAAAGCTAATCACTTAAATATGTTACCTAGACAAAAGTATTCTCGAAATTTCATTATTCTACATTAATTATCTTTTGATGTCGCGATTTTTTCCGTCAATGTATGTTGGAGCAAATATACGAGGGTCGGTCAAAAAGTAATGCCTCCCATTTTTTTTCTACTTAAAGAAATTAAGTTAAGTGAAAAATTTGAATTTGGCGCCATTCCTCAAACCTTCTTCTGCAATCCACTGCAGTAGTAACTTTCTGTGTCAACAGGTGGCAGCACAGCAGAAGTTTGTAAGATGGCCGACATCGATGTTCGTTTGAGACAGCGTTGTGTGATTGAATTCTTGAATGCAGAAGGTGAAACGCCCATACGCATTCATGAAAGACTGAAGAAGGTGTATGGTGTTGTGACAGTGGATGTCAGCACTGTTAGACGATGGGTTCGTCGTTGTAAGGAAGCTGAAGGGCAAACACCGTTGACTGACGGAAAGCGGAGCGGCAGGCCAGTGAGTGCAGTGACTCCACACAACATTCAGCAAGTTGATGACATCATTCGTGGTGACCGTCGGGTGACTGCAGATGAAGTGTGTCGCATTATTTCTCTTAGTAAAGGCAGTGTGATCACGTTTATTAAACAATTGGGGTACTCAAAAGTTTGTGCACGGTGGGTTCCAAGAATGTTAACCGATCAGAATAAAGAGGCAAGGAAAACAATAGCCTCCCAACACTTGCAGCGCTTCCGTTTGGAGGGAGATGAGTTTCTGAAAAAAACTGTGACCGGGGACGAAACATGGGTGCATTTTTTTGAACCCAAATCAAAGAGGCAGTCAATGGAGTGGCGTCACACAAGCTCGCCGAGGAAGAAAAAATTCAAAACTGTGCGATCGGCAGGGAAAGTTATGGCAACAGTTTTCTGGGATACAGAGGGTGTGATTCTGGTTGATTTTTTGGAGCAGGGATGCACAATAAATTCTGTTCAATACGTCACAACCCTCAACAAACTTAAAGCACGTCTTCAGCGAGTTCGCCCAACAAAATCAATGGCAGATGTTCTTCTTTTGCATGACAATGCAAGACCACACACCAGTCGTCACACCTCTGACGAGATTGTCAAAATTGGATGGGAAGTTTTGCCTCATCCCCCATACAGCCCTGACCTGGCACCATCAGACTTCCATCTGTTCGGGCCACTAAAAGAAGCTCATCGTGGGATTCATTTTGAAGATGAGGAGGCCGTCAAAACATCCGTGCGTCAATGGCTTAGGAAGCAGAGCTGTGATTTTTACCGTGCTGGGATACATGCCCTTGTTCAAAGATGGACCAAAACTGTAGAGATGGGCGGAGATTACATTGAAAAGTGACAAAATGATCCTCAATGTTGTGGTTTTCAACCTATGTAATTGCATTTAAATTTCCTGACAATTAAACGTAGAAAAAAAAATAGGAGGCATTACTTTTTGACTGACCCTCGTACGTTTCCCGGCTCTTCCAAAACCGTACTCTATCGCAATTTCCGTAGTAAGCCTTGCGTGATGCTCAACGACTCTCTTTGAGTGTCTGTCCCTTTAGTTGGTTGAGCATTTTAGAAACAGTCTCCCACTGATTAATTCCACTCTCGGTTGGATCTTGTCTATCTCTTCTGTTAACCTCATAAGGCTCCCAGCTTAATGAAAAATTAAAAAAAAGAACTGGTCGAACAAGTGTTTTGTAATCCACTTCTTTTGGGAATGAATTACACGACGTCAAAATTCTTCATACGAGCATTGCATTTCCAACTTTAGGGCGCTCCAGGTAGTTAGTCCTATGTATTCACCGTAGTTACCGTTGCCAGCGGTCTGCCATCAATCGCGTAATCGTACCATACTGGGTATCGTTGTTTATTTATGTGCAGTATATTATTTATTCACGTTCAAGGTTAAATGCTAGCCCCTGCACTAATTACCAGCCCTCTGAAGGTCTCTCTATTATTCGCTACCTTTGCATAAACAACCGCATCATCCGCAAGCAGCGTCATTGAGCTCCTGATGTTTTCCACAAGCTCATTTAAATTCACTGTAATCACTAACAGTCCTATCACAGTTCCTTGGAGTACTCCTAAATTTACCTTTACATCTGTCGATATTTTTCCGTTAAGAGTTCCACACTGGGTTGAATCTGTTAGAAAGTCCCGTATAGAGGCACATATCTGAAATGATTCTTCGTTAGATCTTAGGTTATTTTTAATTTTTTTTCACCAAGGACATTGCCAAACTGTACAAAATGCCTTCATCAAGTGAAGAAACAGGCATTAACCTGGTAGCCAACGTATGCGGAACTCGATCTCAAGGATGAATAGAGAGAGCGGAGTTCCAAAAGATCTCTGGTTTCGGAACCCAAACTGATTTTTACAGAGAATATTTTCGGACTCCGAAAACGTCATAAAATGTATGCATAAAACATATTCCATAATTAAGAAGTCAGATGTTTCATTTTAATACGCGTTCCATACGTTCAAACGAGTAGGACATGACTGAGAGGACATGACTGAGAGATACATTTTGACTTAAGTGGTTACTATAAACTTGTTTCAAAAATCGTTAGCTGCAGCAGGAGAAACGCTCTTTATACGGGACTTGTAACTGCACAGCTGACAAACCCTCTATGAACTCTCGCAACTCTGTGGCTTATACGTGGGTCGCTGAATCGCATTATCACAGCCAGTTAGCAGAGATACCAATCACTTCATTACGTCCCTGTTTTCAGAGGAAATATCCCATTGTTTCTACGTCTGACGTAGCCAAAGAAAGAAAAATAGTGGACTCGTTCCTCAGGAAGTTTCTTAAAGCAGCTACTGAAAGCCGTTTTCTTCACTTACCGCATTCCTTATCTCAACCGCGTGTATTTTTTAACCTGTTGCTCATTTATTTTTTAACCTGTTGCTTACCTAGCACAAAAGTGCATACAGTTTATTTTTAGAACTTTAGTTCTAGCTAAGCAAAAACGCACGTAATTTAATTTTTATATGGGGAGTGATCGGTTCCCTATGGAGGATGTATATGCGCTTTCTGGCGGAACTTTTGCGGTGTAGACGAAATAGCCTTGACACCTCGTGGTCATCGATTTGCTTCAGAAGAAAAGGTGCACGCGTGGGTACAATCATGGCTGCTTAGTCTTGAGCAAACATATGACTGTCTTTCAGTTTCTTATAATTGCTCTACACCAAAGCAGTCCAATGAATACTATTCGGAGTGGTATTCTCTTCTCCGTCCTTGAAAATAATAAGACGTGCTACCACCATGCTCTATTATGTTGCCAGCGTATTTTCGCAGACATTTTGCACGTAGAAACAACATAGTGACAGCTGACAAGCACCAAAAAATAACACATCTGGAAAATCTAATTTGAAGAGCTGTCATATGCCAAGAATTGTACATTAATCCAAATATGAGCTTTTTACAGGTGCTGGCATCTGTTGGTGATGACAAGCAACAGGACCAGTGGTTACATCCACAACGACCAGATCTCACGGATTACAAAAGCGTATGCGTCAAATCAGTGAGAGTGGTTCAATCAATACCGTCATTGTTCTGTGAAAAAAGATTAAGATTTAACGTACGTCGTCGATTATGTCATTAGAGACCAAGCCCAAGTTTCGACTGCGGAAGGACGAGGAAGGAAAAAGCTGCCCCGGTATTTTCACTTCAGAAAAAGAGTCCATCATCTTAACCTCTGAATTATCTGGCTCGGTTCTTTATCTCTTGAGCAGTGAAAGAGTGGATCATGGCATAATAAGCAACATTAAGTGAGGAGGATGTGTGGGTTTGGATACGAGGGATCTCTGTCAACAGTATTTCCCCGATGATGTAGCAGAGAAAGGAGAGTGGTGTAATAGTCTTAAGCATTCTATCTTAATTTGAGCTCAGAAAAATAATTTTAGTTTATGACAAAAGATTGCAGCTGTTTGTTTTAGGAAATGGCATTCACTCAGCATTATATCAATATTTCAGAACGCGATCCTTTGTACCAGAATGATAATAGACCATTCGTAAGAAGATGCTTTGCGCAGCAGTCCAAGAAAAAACGGAGTTTTGCTGGTCTGGGCAAATCAATAACCCAACCTTGACCTCAATGAAAACATTTGGATGAATTAAAGAACAGACTTTGTGCTAGATCAACTCTTTAAAAGTCGGCATTTGCAGCAGTCTGTGAGCGCAACAACTACGAAATCACACCTAAGACGATTTTTTACAAGTGTTCTTGTAGCTTTAACAGATGTTGAAACACTTGTAGAGAATGTTATTAATTTTGTGAGTGTATCTTGCCAATAAAACCATCAACGAGTGTAAGAGATTACGGAAATCGTACATTGGGGAGGTGATGCAGATCATTACATACTAAATACCACATAGGTTCAATCAAATTTGTGGGCAATCAGTACGTGGCGAAGGTGCTGTGACATTAAGGCACTGGTCATCATGCTAAACTGTTTCCAGAAATTCGCGAAAGAAAGAAACTGTACTTTATGAACGTAAGTAGGGGCCTGAGATTAATGTTATAACGAGACACGCACCATACCATTTCTATTCGCTTAAATTCATAGAAAAGCAATCACACTGTTGGAAATGTAGAGAGGTCACTACCCTAGAAAAAATTGTATTACATTGTCATCCTAAAAGTGGTGTAGGAACAACAAATCTGCAGATTTGAACCTTCGATTTGAGTGAAGAAAGCGTGTTTGGCGTACAACAACAAATAACATGAGCAATCAAATATCACAGTAGAACTGCTAATGTTGAGGGTATAAATGAATGTGAAATAGCTGCAGCGTTACTGCAGTTTCCCGTGCTGGTGCTTCCATACTGAAAGGGCTGTTGTTACGTACAGTTTTTAAAAACAAATATTTAACTGTTATTATATTTCGTATTATTGTTCTTAATTGGAATTGATAGACCATTTAGTTTTAGAACTATCATTCGTAGCTGTTACGCAATGAGTTACTCCATACTCGTTTTTTCATGCTGTATCATAAAACTGGACAACTGGTTGGGACGTGGCGACCAAGATTCTAGCCATCCACACAAAATCATTGGGTTTCACACACAAAATCGAAAGTTCAAGAAGTAGTACAGCGTGTGGTGTAGAACGGTGCAGAACGGTGCAGAACAGGGTGACGGGGTCGGTAGTAGAGCTTATGTTCAGAATTTAATTTTGAGATATGATGTGCGGAATAACAATGGTATTTTATCTTACTGTATTTTGTTATTAATCATTTTTGAGTCGTGTTTTACAATTTTTTGTTTTATGATTAGGAAATGAAATTTCAAAATACTTTTATAGACAGACGAAAAAGAAACCCACACAAAAAAATAATTACGTTAGAGTAATGAAATTTCTGGAAAATATTTGTCTAGGTAACATATTTAAGTGATTAACTTTGCCAGATCGCATGTTAATGTACGCGCGAGATAAGCCATTGCGAATATGAGATGGTGATACATTACCAACCGCTGTAACGGCGAGAATGTTGAATGAAAGCGTGCACACGTGCTTGCATTGTATTCTGTAGGTGCCGAATGTCAGTTTGTGGGATGGAGTTCCATACCTGTAGCACTTCGTCTGTCAATTCGGGGACAATTAATGAGGTTTGTGGATGACGCTGGAGTTGGCGTCCAATGATGTCCCATATGTGCTCGTCGGGAGACAGATCTTGTGACTAAGAAGGCCAAGTAAACGTGACGGCACTCTGTGGAGCATGTTCGGTTACAACAGCGATATGCGAAAGAGCGATATCCTTTGGAAAACATCCCCTGGAATGCTGTTCATGAATGGCAGCACAACAAATCGAATCACCAGATTTACGGACAAATTTGCGGTCAGGGTACACGGGATAACCATGAGAGTGCTCTTGCTGTCATATGAAATCGCACCTCAGACACTAACTCCAGTGTGTCTAGCAAGCTGACAGTTTGGATCAAGGTCCTCAACTGGCTTCCTCGTACCTAACACACGGCCGTCGTTGACGCCGAGGCAGAACCATTTTTCAAGAGAAAAGACAGCAGAACTCCACCCTGCCTTCCAATGAGATCTCGCTTGACACCACTGAAGTGAAACTTGGTGATGTCCGCTATGGGGCATCTGGCTTGGCACTATCCTTGAAGTAACCGATTTGTAACCGTTCGTTCCTTCGCTGTGTTGGCAACTACTGTTCAATTTGGTGCTGCAAATGCAATAAGATGTGCCACAGCCATACGTCGAACACGATGGTCTTACCTTTGGGTAGTACCAAGTGACCGTCCGGATCCCCGTAGGCTTGCGACCGCATTTTCTCGTCACCACTGTTGCAGTCACGAATAGTGGCAACATTCCTGCAATATCGCAGTGGGATCAACCCGCTCTCGTAGCCCGTTAATACGATCTCATCCAAACTCAATGAAGGGTTGATAACGGCGTCTTTGAACCCTTAAAGTCTACATCTACATCTACATTGATACTCCGCAAGCCACCCAACGGTGTGTGGCGGAGGGCACTTTACGTGCCACTGTCATTACCTCCCTTTCCTGTTCCAGTCGAGTATGGTTCGCGGGAAGAACGACTGTCTGAAAGCCTCCGTGCGCGCTCTAATCTCTCTAATTTTACATTCGTGATCTCCTCGGGAGGTATAAGTAGGGGGAAGCAACATATTCGATACCTCATCCAGAAACGCACCCTCTCGGAACTGGGCGAGCAAGCTACACCGCGATGCAGAGCGCCTCTCTTGCAGAGTCTGCCGCTTGAGTTTGTTAAACATCTCCGTAACGCTATCACGGTTACCAAATAACCCTGTGACGAAACGCGCCGCTCTTCTTTGGATCTTCTCTATCTCCTCCGTCAGACCGATCTGGTACGGATCCCACACTGATGAGCAATACTCAAGTATAGGTCGAACGAGTGTTTTGTAAGCCACCTCCTTTGTTGATGGACTACATTTTCTAAGCACTCTCCCAATGAATCTCAACCTGGTACCCGCCTTACCAACAATTAATTTTATATGATCATTCCACTTCAAATCGTTCCGCACGCATACTCCCAGATATTTTACAGAAGTAACTGCTACCAGTGTTTGTTCCGCTATCATATAATCATACATTAAAGGATCCTTCTTTCTATGTATTCGCAATACATTACATTTGTCTATGTTAAGGGTCAGTTGCCACTCCCTGCACCAAGTGCCTATCCGCTGCAGATCTTCCTGCATTTCGCTACAATTTTCTAATGCTGCAACTTCTCTGTATACTACAGCATCATCCGCGAAAAGCCGCATGGAACTTCCGACACTATCTACTAAGTCATTTATATATATTGTGAAAAGCAATGGTCCCATAACACTCCCCTGTGGCACGCCAGAGGTTACTTTAACGTCTGTAGACGTCTCTCCATTGATAACAACATGCTGTGTTCTGTTTGCTAAAAACTCTTCAATCCAGCCACACAGCTGGTCTGATATTCTGTAGGCATTCTTGATTAACATGTAGCCACCACATCCACTCTGGAAAGTAAACGCAACACATCCAATCTCAAAAATAACTGACTCACACGGCCGTTACTGTGTATTTTTGTAGCAAATATGATTTTCATCCTCATAGTGACGCTACTAGCGCCACTCTTATACGACTGGCGCGAAATTTGATCAGAAATCATCATTCAGATATACACTCATGCTCATAAATTAAGGATAATTGCAGAATGTGGTGCCACACAACGTGGCACTACACAAAATTGGCGCTAATAGCATAGGCACATAGGGACACACACGACACAGATCTGTAAGTCCACGGTATTAGTGATAAGTTGAGAATACCGTCCCGAAACACATGTGCTTCAAAACGCCACTGTTTCCTGTGCATGTACCCCTACGTCAATATGGGATACGATGACCATGCAAAAGTACACAGGCCACACAACGGGTTGGCATACTCTGGATCAGGCGGTCGAGCAGCTGCTGGGGTATAGCCTCCCATTCTTGCACCAGTGCCTGTCGGAGCTCCTGAAGTGTTTGAAGATGTGCAGCGATAGGTCGACCGAGAGTATGCCAAACGTGCTCGATGGTGTTTAGGTCTGGAGAACTCCATTCGCCAGATATATTCTGTTTCAAGGTACTCCTCCACAACGGCAGGTCGGTGGGGTCGTGCGTTATCATCCACCAGGAGGAAGGTGGGACCCACTGCACCCATGAAAAGGCGGACATACTGTTGCAAAATGACTTCCCGATTCACCTGATCTGTTACAGTTCCTCTGTCAAAGACATGCAGGGGAGCACGTGCGCCAATCGTAATCCCATCCAACACCATCAAAGCACGACCTCCATACAGGTCCATTACAACGACATTAAGGGGATGGTATCTGGTTCCTGGTTCACGCCAGATGAAAACCCGGCGAGAATCACTGTTGAGACTATAGCTGGTCTCGTCCGTGAACATAACCTGGGACCACTGTACAGTATTCTTGACACCAGGCTTTATTTATGAGCATGAGTGTAGAAACACGCCTATCAACTTTCGGTTATGTCGCACAAATCCTCCTTGGTGGTGCGGTTTTTCTCTGTGAGTGTTTTAGATTTCCTTGTTGTGTAAACAGAATTGTTTACTCTCATAACTTTTTGTGGGCTAGTAGGGAACCGACTGCGTAGTCTCACTAAATATTTACAAAAAAGAATGGTTCAAATGGCTCTGATCACTACGAGACTTAACATTTGAGGTCATCAGTCCCCTCGAACTTAGAACTACTTAAACCTAAATAACCTAAGGACATCACACACATCGATGCCCGAAGCAGGATTCGAACCTGTGACCGTAGCGGTCGCACTGTTCCAGACTGAAGCGCCTAGAACCGCTCGGTCACACCGAAATATTTACAAAAATGTAGCAGGGTAGCTTACTAAATGCTGGTAGTTAAATGGATTGGTATGTGGAACACTTACACAGAGATTGGACATGGGCTGGTGGGAAGTAAGGTAGAGTTCTGCGCCGCCAGAAGTGTCGGACGGAATTCGTAGCACCACGTGAGATGCGACGGCAGAGTTGAGTGACAGTAGCGTGAGTCTGACGGGAGACAACAGGAGAAGCGTGGGGGAGGGGTGTGGACGTGGAGGGCGGTAGGAAGGGTGGGGGGGGGGACAGGCTGTCAGCCAGACACCTGCAGCTCGCAGGCAGTGAGAGCGCAACTCGTGCGGACCGGTCGATAGCGGGGAATCCCCGCTGTGGTGGAGGTCGTGCTGTGCCTTGTGCGGGGAAATGGGAGAGGTGAAAGCCATAGGTGCACTCTGTCGTTGTAGAAACTGTGCGGCACGTAATACTGTCCGACTCTACTCTGTCCCCTCGACACTCACGAAGGTTAAAGTTCTAGTACGGCTACGAAGTCTTTTGCAACAGAGTCCTTGGGTAAAAAGTTCTCGGTTAACTAGGTGCGTCGATGACTGCCTCCATCATCGTCGTTAGGTGCTGCGCCTGTCGTGAAACTTACGAGGCTCGCAATTTTATGCCTTAGGACGGCATCTGATCGGGTGGATTGCATTGTGACGACATCAGGGAGATGGCAAGTGCTGAGTTTGGGGTGGTGAACTGCTGGAAGTCTTCCTTTGCTACCTTTCTTTATCATGTGTCAGACTTCCACGCACTGCTGAATGCTTAACCAGTCTCTACTGAAGTTTCTATCACATAATTACTACTGGTTCTCCAGCCTCATACTCCCAATAGTTCGAAGAATGTACTAGAATTTTGATTTGTACAAATAAAATATTGTGTTTATTTAACACTCTGTGCACAACCCCGCCAACTTTATGAAATTCGTGTACTGAAGGTGACACTGATTTTATCACAGCAATCGGTACAAGCCCGTATATTATATATTATACACTACTGGCCATTAAAGTTGCTACACCACGAAGACGACGTGCTACAGACGCCAAATTTAACCGACAGGAAGAAGATCCTGTGATATGCAAATGATTAGTTTTTCAGAGCATTCACACAAGGTTGGCGCCGCTGGCGACACCTACAACGTGCTGACGTGAGGAAAGTTTCCAATCGATTTCTCATACACAGACAGCAGTCGACCGGCGTTACCTGGAAAAACGTTGTTGTGATGACTCATGTAAGGAGGCGAAATGCATTCCATCACGTTTCCGACTTTGATAAAGGTCGGATAGTAGCCTATCGCGATTGCGGTTTATCGTATCGCGACATTGCTGCTCGCGTTGGTCGAGATCCAATCACTGTTAGCAGAATATGGAATCGATGGGTTCAGGAGGGTAATACGGAACGCTGTGCTGGACCCCAACGGCCTCGTACCACTAGCAGCGGAGATGACAGGCATCTTATCCGCATGGCTGTAACGGATCGTGCAGACACGTCTCGATCCCTGAGCCAACAGATGGGGACGTTTGCAACACAACAACCAGCAGCATGGACTATCAACTCGGAGGTCATGGCTGCGGTTACCCTTGACGTTGCATCACAGAGAGGAGCGCCTGTGATGGTGTACTCAACGACGAACCTGGGTGCACGAATGGCAAAACGTCATTTTTTCGGGTGAATCCAGGTTCTGTTTACAGCATCATGATGGTAACTTTGCGTCCGTACTGAATGTGGTAGGTTCACTGCCCATCGAGACGAATCAATTATAGGAACATGTCGTGTCTGTTCTTTCGAATGTGTCCGGAAGAACAGACATCTCGCATTCATACAAGAGGTCATTATGTTCGAGATATTTCATGGCCGCCAGTTACACCCAATCTCTTATCGAATGCGATTGCCTCTCTCATTAACGTAATTTCCTTCTCTATTTTATCTCGTATCAACACTAACAGCTTTTACGATGCAAAACTCATTGCAAAATAATTTATGAAGTATTTCGGGTCCGTGATTCTGATTCCAGTCAGTAAATTAACGTGTGACTATTTGCTCCTTTTTTCAAACAATCTTTGACCCATTTCCTCTTTTACGTTGTCTTCCATCGCTTGCAAACAATAGCTAGTACAACTGTAGCACATGCTTTTGGGTGCTCGGCATAACCTTGTAAAGTCGCGTTGTTAACTGGCTATTTTTGTCAGTGTTATTCACAGTGTGAGATCGCTTCAATAAACAGGAAGTCTGACAAACTAGTTTCGTCAATAAATATTGAATGAGTACACGCCCCCTTAAGCCTACTGTACGGATGTGGCATTACTCTGAGTTAAGCTGTCTGTGGCCACAGTCGCCTACCTTTGACAACAGTCCGGACACGGCGCGTATGCTCACGGAAATGTCCTTGTTTTCATCGTGAAATTAAGTGTTCGTCCTATAACCCTTGATGGGATCCTTTTAAGAAAGATGTGGCAGCAAAGAAGGAACGTGGCGACAATTAGTCATTCAATGTGCCATCCCCACCTACGTGCTTTCACCTCAGAGTCCTCACTGTCAATGAACAGAACCATGCGCAGATGGGAAAAAGAGTGACTAGAAGTGACAGACAATAACGTGCGTCTCGTACCGTGCAGATGGGAAGAAGTCCGTCTCACTCGGCATAGGACACAGCCCTATGAACCACGGCTTCTTGTTCCAGTTGGGAAGATCGTTTAACGTGTGGTGCTTATGGCATACTATGCCATATTTTGGTTGAGTGTATTTTATATTCATGAAAGAGCGCAGCAGTTAATTTAGCTACAGATTAGCATTCTATTTTAACTTAGAATGACACGATTACGTTACAAATTTTGAGTTTTGTGAAAGGCCGAACTAGTTCAAAAATATTTTGCGATAAGTTTTTAATGTGTTATCGGGATGGCTGGCTCATCCTTGTTTTATATTAGTCATCAGCGAGCCCAAGTAACTATTTTAGTTTCCCCTCCTGTATTACTTGCGTTTTAATTTACAGCTGACAATATATACAATATAGTGTGTCTGAGTGACCATGAGTGAGGCTAGAAAAGAGTGAGCGCTAAATCCTGTAAGATTTACCCTTACTTGCCTTATAACATTTTAAACTACATTCGTTTCTACTAATCTGCGCAAGGACGCTGATAACTTTTCCATTGAGCTCTCCTAACTAACTAAAAAAAAAAAAAAAAAAAAAAAAAAAAAAAAAAAAAAAAAAAAATTACCCATACACACACACACACGGATACCAGAATCTCCTTCTTGTATTTCTTCTTCTCTTTCTTCTTCTTCTTCTTCAGCCACTAGGTATCCACTCCCAGACACAGACGTCCTAGAAATATTTCCATGTCGATGTTTGCTTGGCAGTCCAGATCCAGTTTTCTTCTCGCTTATCGTTGGATGTCTCCTCTCCGTGTCGTAAGAGGACGCCCAATACTCCTCTTTAACTCCCACAGACATCACTGCATCAATATTTTGCTCGATTTGGAGTTCTTCCTGGCCACGTGTCCCGCCCAACGCCACTTCAGTCTCGTTATCTCTTCGATCTTGATCCTTTCTTTCTTTCTCTCTCTCTCTCTCTCTCTCTCTCTCTCTCTCTCACTCTCTCACCCTCTCTCTCTCTTTCACTGACTCACTCTATTACCCTTTGACGGACTCTGATTCGATCTTCGCTGCTTGTTGTATCATAGTTTCGAGCCTGAATTTTGTTACTGGCAGGATGCACGTGTCATAAACCTTCTTTTCTAAATCTGTAGGCATCAGGTGGTTTACGGGAAATGTAAGCAAGTTTGCAAAATGCCATCCATGTGAAGCCAATTCTCTGGGTGATTTCTGTTGCCCGATTGTGGTTCCCAAGTTGGATTTCATGTTTTACATAAATGTATTCATTTGCTACATCCAGAGAACAGTTTTCGATGGGGACCCTAATACTGACGAGGCTCATGTCTTTGGTCAATTTCGAGCCTGCAGGTTGGCAACCGCCTTTGAGATCTCCAGTCATTGCTGACAGTTTGTTTGAGTCGCTGCTAAAGAGGATGATATCTGCAATGAGAAGTAGTAGAGACGATTTTCACCTATAATGATACCTTTATTTCCCCTGAAGAGATACTTGAGCTTGTCTTCCAGAGTCAAGGACATAGGTGAAATTTTGCGTCGTTGTTGGCGCCTCTTTTCAAGGGAACTTTCCAGTGGTCCAGTCTTCCTTTATTTTCCACATATAGAGAGCTTTCTCATAGATATAACGGATTAAGCTGGTATGTTTGTAGTCAATGCGGGCTCTGTTCGTTACTAAAAATGCAAAACTGTGTGTTATGGTCTAGATTAGGGGTTAACAGCCAAAGAATGAAAATTTCAACGTCAAGAGGCTTCGTTCCACCGTGGTGCCGCATGTCAACGCTAAGTTGGATCCTTGTCGTTCTTCATTAGAAGCTAGCTATACTCACGACTCAGCAGTATACAAACAATCATAGTACGCCAGAAATCATCACATGGTCGTGGGGAAAATATGCTACAACCAGGTAAGACCAACTCTCAGGAGAATGGAAGATGGACTTACGGAGTATAAGAAAGTGATCTTTAAGACTGCCGTTCTTTGACAATATTGGGTCAAAATGCTGTAAAAAATAGACTTCATAATAAACTTGACACAGAAAGAACAGAAGATCCCACTAGTATCTACGAACACTTGAAAAGCGTGTTTTGGAAGCAGCAAGATGGAGCTCTTGAAGAAGCTGAAAAGAAGAAGAAATTTGTAGATGAATTTTCCAGTGAGCTGGAAAACATGATTCAGGAACAGAAAAAAGCGTATGTGAAATGGTTAAGCGAAAAGGCGGCAGAATCAAGACTTATATGTCAAGGTCAGACTACACGTTAAAACGAATGTCAAGGTTAATGAACATTGTAACACGCTGTGCAGGAACATAAATGGGAAAATAGGATACAATATGTTGTGCCGGCTACTGTGGAAGTCAGCACAGGCACAAACAAGGAACTAAAGAAGTTGCGACGGTCCGTGGCAGGAATCCAAAATCATTGGAACAAAACTCTTTCTAATTAACAAAAAACTATGTTTCTGTTAAGGGAAGAAACATAACTTAGCTTGATTCCTGTGCTTACTCGGCCTCCTACATATAAGTCCTTTTCTCTGTAATATTACTCGCAGAACGCAGGCTATGTATCGTTTTCCTATTAGTACTGATGCTCTCGAAGTCTGCGAGCGAACTGGGGCCGACCGGCAATGAGCGGCTGGTTAAATCAGCTTGACAGGGAGCGATGAACTTTGTCTTTCTGGAGGTGTGACGCTGCCTGCTCTTTCCACTGCCTGATTTCGACTGAAGCATGGAAAGCTATTCAAATGACAGAGTTACAACATCATACAAGAAATTCCTGCTCAAGAGTGGACATGAGGCTATTCAACGCATTTGCAGGAAAATAGGTTGGATTACAAACGAGAAGAAGAAAGGTTAGAGTCTTAGAAGTAAACAATAATGAGGGAGGATGTGAATGTAGCGATTCAGCTACTTTTTGCGAAATTGGGGTGGAAGGAGGTCCACCTGGAGAGTGGTGTATGTCATGTATCACATCGATTTATAAAAAATGTGACAAGAGAGTTTGCACAAATTATAGAGAAATAAGGGTTATCCTAGCATCATTTTGAGGAAGAAAATAGAAACGGATATGTCATCTTAAGCAGGGACGGTAATGTCCTGAAAACATCCACTGTTCAGACAGCTACTGGAAAATGCAGAAATAAAAATAAAATAGTATGTATGATCTTTGTGGACCTGCAGAAAAATCATATGACAATGGTCCTAGAATAAAAGTATTGGGAGAAAAGAGAAGATAATATGCGATAGAAAAATGGATTAACCTGCTTAGGAAGTTATACAAGAACAGAAAATTAACGATTAAAATTGTAAACGAAGTTAACCGAACTATTTCCTCTGAAATGCGTGATAAAAGTATCAATCCAGTCACGACCGGCTTCAATCATACGACCCTTTACACAGTGGAAAAATATCATTTGCAAAGACAGGACCCCAAGGCATTCATGCTTTTATACGAGATGAAGAATATTGAATGACTATGAAAAGCGTAAAAAACATACTCTGCGTTGCAGCACTGACTCACACAACAACAAACATACTACAGTCACTCTTCATGTCGTATAAAAGCGTGCATGCCACCTGATAATGTCTTTGTGAATAATATTTTTCCACTATGAAAAGTGTCGCCTGACTAACACCGGTTGTGAATAAATTGATGTAATTTATTTATTTTTTATTTACACATCAAGCTTCGTAGGACTAAATTGAGGAGCAAATCTCCAAGGTCATGAAACGTGTCAGTAAATTAAATTACAACATAAATTAAATTACAACATAAAAGTAATAACAGTTACAAATAAAATGTTTATGAACCCGAAAAAAGTCAATCTATAAGTTGAAGTAAATGCAATCAACAACAACAATCAGCTTAATTTTTCAAGGAACTCTTCGGCAGACTAAAAGGAGTGACCAATGAACAAACTCTTCAGTTTCGATTTGAAAGCGTGTGGTTTACTGCTAAGATTTTTGAATTCGAGTGGTAGCTTATTGAAAATGGATGCAGCAGCATACTGCACATTTTTCTCCACAAAAAGAAGTCCGATCCAAATGCAGGTTTGATTTTTGTTGAGTGTTAACTGAGTGAAAGCTGCTTATTCTTGGGAATCAGCTAACATTTTTAACAAGAAATGACAGGACTATAAATATATATTGAGAGGCCTTTGTCAAAATACCCAAACTCTTTAATAGGGGTCGACAAGAGGTTCGTGTACTTACACCACTTAGTGCCCAAACTTCCGGTTTCTGAGCCAAAAAAAATCATTTTAGAATGGGTTGAGTTACCCCAAAATATAATACAATAAGACATTAGCGAATGAAAATAAGCAAAAGTAGACTAATTTCGTGTCGACCGATCACTCACTCCAGATACCGTTCAAATAGTAAAAATGGCAGCATTAAGTCTTTGAACAAGATCCTGCACATGCGCTTTCCATGACAGTTTACTGTCTATCTGAACACCTAGAAATTTGAACTGTGCAGTTTCACTAATCATATGCCCATTCCGTGAAATTAAATCGTGGGGTGTTGTTGAAACTGTAAAAACTGAGTCTTCCTGTGATTTAGGGTTAGTTTATTTCCTACATGTCATGAACTTAGGTCGTGAACTGCACTATTTGAAATCGAGCCAATGTTGTACACAACATCCCATACTACTAAGCTAGTGTCATCAGCAAACAGAAATGTTTTAGAGTTACCTGTAATACAGTGGTCCCTGCAGAACGCCCCCCCCCCTTTCCCCTTCTTGACTGTACGCCACTCAGACCCCACATCACAGCCACTCTCAACATTGTGAATAATGACCCTTTGCTGTCTGTTGCTAAAGTAAGAGGTAAACCAGTTGTGAGCTACTTCCCGTATTCCGTAATAGTACGTCTTCTGGAGGAATATTTTGTGATCAACAAATCAAATTCCTCAATTGAATAAAAAAATATGCCTAGCGTTCGAATCCTTTTCTTTAACACATGCAGAGAAAAGAGAATATAGCATTTTCAGTTGATAAACGGCTTCTAAAGACGAATGGTACATTTGATAGCAAATCGTGTGATATAAAATGATCAATTATCCTTACATACACTACCTTTTCAATAACTTTAGCAAACACTGATGGCACAGAAACAGGTTTAAAATTGTCTGTAGTATCCCTTTCTCCCTTTTTATAAAGCGGCTTTACTACTGACTACTTTAATCGTTCAGGAAACTGACCATTCCTAAAGGAAAAATTGCAAACATGGCTAAATACAGGGCTAGCATTTGTAGCAAAGTACTTTAATATTCTGCTAGGCACTCCATCATATCCATGAGAGTCCTTAGTCTTCAGTGATTTAATTATTGACTCAATCTACCCCATTTCTGTATCACAGAGGAGTATTTCAGACATCGATCTCAGGAAGGCTTTGGCCACGAAAGTTATATGATTCCCTGTAGAAACTCAATTTTTATTTAATTCACCAGCAATGCTGAGAAAGTGATTGTTAAAAAATGGTTCAAATGGCTCTGAGCACTATGGGACTTATTATCTATGGTCATCCGTCCCCTAGAACTTAGAACTACTTAAACCTAACTAACCTAAGGACAGCACACAACACCCAGCCATCACGAGGCAGAGAAAATCCCTGACCCCGCCGGGAATCGAACCCGGGAACCCGGGCGTGGGAAGCGAGAACGCTACCGCACGACCACGAGATGCGGGATGATTGTTAAATACTGTACACATATCTGATTTACCAGTAAAAGAAATATTTTTGCTATGAACTGACTGACCTAATGCTGCTGACCAGACACTTCCATCACAACTGATCATATGATTTTAATTTCATCCTGTGAATTAGCTATTCTATTTGCACACCACATACTCTTTGCCTTCCTAATAACATTTCAAGCACCTTACAATACTGTTTGTAGTGTGCTACTGTACTTTGATTGTGACTAGTAACATTTTGATATAATTCCCGCTTTGTTCTACATGATATCCTTATTCCACTAGTCAGCCACACGGGCTGCCTATTACTGCTAGTACCCCGTTTAGAAAGTTGTAATGGAAATCAACTCTTCAAGAGCATGAGAAATGTGTCACGGAAAGCATTACATTTATCATCTAAGTTATTGGCACTATAAACATCCTGCCACTCTTATTCCTTGACAAGGTTTAAAAAATTCATTATTGCTGTTAGATTAACTTTCCTACATAGTTTGTAATTTTACGTGACATTTGTTTGAGTTAAAAAGCATTTTGGTATTAAAATTTTTGTATCATTTCTTTTACTAACAGAATGCCCATCTAGTAATGAAGACTGAATAAAAATATTGTCTATGGCTGTGCTACTGTTCCCCTGCACCATAGTTGGAAAAAACACAGTCTTCATCAGGTCATATGAATTTAGGAGGTTTACCAACATGCTTTTCGTTGCACCACCATGTACAAAATTTATATCGAAGTCACGACATATAACTAATTTCTGGTACTTCCTACAAAGTGAATCAAGAACACCCTCTAGCTTGAGCAAAAATGGTGTTAAGTCACAGTTAGGGGACCTATACACAACAAGAATTAGACGTTCAGTTTCACTAAATTCAACTGCCGCTGCACAACATTCGAATATCCATTCAGTGCAGTGTTGTGATATTTCTACAGACTTAAATGGAATACTGCTTTTTACGTACATAGCCACTCCCCCATCCCGCAAGGAACTCCTCGAAAAACAGCCACTAATATGTATCCTGACAAAGGAGCCTCTGAAATGTCAAATTATTTATGTAGTGCTCCGATATACCAATAATTTCAGAGTCAACATCTATAAGCAGTTCACTAACTTTATCTCTAATACCTCTTATATGCTAACTCCCTCTATTCCTCTGAAGGTGAGCTCTTAGTTAGAGGGACTTCCTTTATGCAGGTATACCTATCAGCTGACTTCAATCTAAAAAAGGTGCAGCTGTAACTCCAACTATTACAGGAATTTTCCCATTAGTGACCCCACCACCATCCACTACACTGTCACCTATAAGCATAGCCAGCGTCCCCTTCGCATACATATTGAGGAACAGACCATCCCCAGCGAAACCCGACCTTCTGATAGACCCACCTGGCACAACTGAAATGTGGGCATGCCCTCTGCCATCACCGCCCTCTGCAGCCCCATGTTTACGTGCCTAACAGCCGCATTAAGATGAGGCCGATCATGAAGCTGAAACATTTGCACGAAATGCACATTAGTGCAAACCAGGTCACCACTTGCATCATATTCCGCGTCCCTATCAAGACTGTTCCCTGCTCCACCCGCTATCACAACCTGATCCTCCTTCGTAAATTTCCTACGTAACTCCCCTATGCTGCCAGTCACCTGAGCCAACCCTGCACTGGAACTCACTCCCCAACACTTCCTGCAACTGCTGGCCCACACACCTACCGTGTGAACTCCTTAGCAGCAGAACCTCCCTCTTTCTGTTAGACTTTGCAACTGACCGAGGCCTCCTAACTGCTAAGGACTGCTGCATGTTCCCTACATCTACAGACACAAGAGGCTCCTCTCCACTCAACTCTAACAGTTGGTCAAATCTATTGCATGTACGCAAAGTATAACTGAACACCTACTCCATCTAGCTCCCTTTTTGCCAACTACCAGTTCCCGTTCCCCACCACTCTTCACCCTCCTCAACCTATCTAGTTCCTCCTTTGCGCATTGTAACTGCACCTGAAGGGCACAGATCTTACGCTCCTGCTCCTCTATCAACTTATTTCCCCTAAATATTCTGTATTCACAGGAGAGTATCTCGCTAGACTGCCCAATGGCTTCCCCACTGCATTCCCCCACCACCCCCCCCCCCAAAATCCCACACCGTAACCCAATTCTCACAAACCAACAACAGAGCCCACACTTCTCATTCGTGGTAAAATTTTACAGTTATTGAAAAAAACTATACGTCTACATTACCTCAGTTACAACAGTAGAATTATTTATAGAACTAACAATAGCGGTCTCGAAATTCTCTGTCAACTAAGAAAGGAACTACTTGTATTAGTACTACTACACCACAGCCAATACCAATACCAACATAACTTCACAAAATTACTAACTAAAACCAAAAATTCAAGCGGCCACTGGAACACTCAACAAAGTTAAAACACTGAATGAAAATTTTACTTAAATATTTCACTAGAAACAATAAGAAACTTCATCTGAAAACTAAAGCACGAAATTTACTAAACGACTTCAACGCACAGAAAACTCAAACAATACAGCGAGAGAACGTATCCAAAAGTTTGTTAAATCGTTATTTTGCCACAAACAGCACGACACACCACTGAAAACTATTAAATTTAGTAGCTGTTTAACGGTGCGCAAATAACTTTGTCAGTGCTTAGCTTTATAACCCCTACTGCAGCAACTGCACGCCGCAAAATGTAAACACACTACTGAGGCGTGAGGCTTGGACGAACAACGTAAGCACACTCACGAATAACAGACCTCTCAATAACACAGGAAGAAAGACTGAGATTAATCAAAATCCACTTATAACTTACTTTGACAGCAAATATTAACACAAATGAACATTAAAATAAGTAACTTAAGACAAAAAATTTATAAAATACTGACGAGCAATTTCAAAAGGAGTACAGCACACGTGGCCTCACCACAAAGCATTGTGTTCATCATGCATTTCAACAAATACATTCGGGATAGTGATTGAAGCAGAAGAAATGGATTAAAATTTGTGCTGCGGCCGAGACTCCAACACTGGTCTTCTTGCTTGTTAGACATAAATGCTACCCCTTACACCACTACAGCAATATGGTTAACATTGCTGCAAGAACTACTAGAGTTGAGTGCCCTCCCCAACACAAACTTCAGTTCTTCTGCTTATTTTCCCTTACATTGTCACTATTGCAGATAAAGAAGAGACTTAAATGCCTCAGATAAAAATATAATTATGAGATCTATATGATCATCTATGGCACAGTACTTTCCCATTACGTCCAACGCTGGGGTGTTTTTCCAATGCCGGAGATCCCTGGCAGTAGTAACAAAGTAAGGGGGGAAAAAAAAGCAGAAGGTATGAAATAAAGTTTGCGTTGGGGAGGGCGCTCAACTTGGGTAGTTACTGCAACAGTGTTAACCATAGTGCTGTGGTGATGTATTGATTAGCATTTCTGCCCCGCAGGACAGAGTACTCGGGTTCGAGTCTCAGCCGCGGCACACGTTTTAATCCATTTCTTCTTCTTCAGTCATCGCAGATGAAGAAGAGACTTCAATGACTCAGGGAGAAATATAATCATAACAAATATTGCCTGAATAAAATGTTCGAACTGTTTTCACTGGCAAGGGTATAAAACAAAGAGGTGGAATGTCACCTTTTGTGTTTAAAATTTGTTTGGGACTGGCAGTAAATGTCAGTTTCAGGGAATGCTCAAGCCTGGGAATAAAGATTAGTGAATACTCATTCTCTTTTATTTGCGCATGACCAGGTAATACTCTCTGAAGGTGAAGATATGGATTACAATCTGAGAAAGCTTAAAGAGGAGTATAGCAAAATGGGTTTGAGAACAAATCGGGACAGCACGGAACGTCTTCTAATCAAATTGCGTGCTTATAGAATTTCGTCTCAATTG
Organism: Schistocerca americana; assembly: GCF_021461395.2. NCBI lineage: Eukaryota > Metazoa > Arthropoda > Insecta > Orthoptera > Acrididae > Schistocerca > Schistocerca americana. The sequence continues at coordinate 165,548,458 of NC_060121.1, read as the reverse complement.
TGCGACTGGATTTCCTGTCAGAGGGCTCAGAGTTCGTAGTAATTGACGGGTACAGTCATCGAATAAAACAGAAGTGATTTCTGACGTTGCCATCATAAGATCAAAAATAATTGCAAAACGATTTAGGTAAAATATCAGTGTGGTGCGAAAATTGAGAATTGATCCTAAATAATGAAAATTGTGAGATCATCCACGTGAGTGTTAAAGGAAACCCGTTAAACTTGTTAAAATATAAATAAATCAAATCTAAGGCCATAAATTCAACAAAATACCCAGAAATTACAGTTACGAACAACTTAAATCGTAAAGAACACATGGAAAATGTTGCAGGGCAGGGGAATCCAAGACTGCGTTTCATTGGCAGATGCAACAGGTCTACTAAAGAGACTGCCTACACTACGCTTGTCCGTCCCCTTTTGGAATACTGCCACGCAGTCTGGGATCCTTACCAGAAAGGATTAGCAGAGTACATCGAGACAGTTCAAAGGAGGACAGCCACTTTTTCAATTGTAGAGAAATAGGGGAGGGAGTGTCACAAACATGATACTGGATATGGTGTGGACATCACTAAAACAAAGCCGTTTCTCGTTGCGGTGGAACTGAAATGCCTGTGCTAATAGGACAGAGCGGATTAGGTTGTGGAAAGGGGCCAAAATGAGTTCCTGTCAGTTGCACTCATCATACAAACTTTATTTATCAACACACAATATTACAATAAGGATGCAAAACACTCAAAACTTTAATCGACCTTATTTGATTAACTTTAGATCGGCTGAAGGCCACATTCAAAATCAAAGACACAAGACTTGAGCAAAATTTAAATACAAGGTTCTTCCGGAGGTTTCAGCCAATAATTTTTCTAAATCTTCAGTCTAATCGGCTGAAGACCTTAGCAATTTAATTTTAATGGAACTAGGCTGGAGGTCGCATATTAAGGAATAAGAAGATTTTCAGTCAAAAGGCGGAAGGCCTTTTTTTAAAACATTTCATATAAAATAAAGAATGACAGTCTCTCATGCCTTAAGGGCAACACAAGGACATTTATTTAAGAAATATTAATATTCGGCTGAAGGCCACATATCAACAAAATATGTTTAACGGCTTAAGGCCTAGAAAGATTTTCTATCTAAAAGGGAGAAGGCCTTATCTTAAAACCAGTAAAATTCGGCTGAAGGCCCCATATAAAAATACAACAATCTCATGCCTTAAGGGTAATACAAGAATATTAATTTAAGAGATATTGATACTCGGCTGAAAGCCACACATCGACCACATAACTAAAAACCAAATAGGAAAATTACTACGTAACACACAAGGAACGGCGCTCAGAAGTTTCCAAGGGTCGGCCTGGGATTATAACACTAACACCCGTTTAGGTGAGACAGGCAGCCTCTCCAACTACTTCTTAATCTGGAGGCAAGCCAACCGACAGACAGCCAACCGATCAATCAACCAAATCAGTTCGCAACCAGCAAAACGACCACAAGATTTCAATACACGACACACAGAATATTGGCGCCCACTACGACTAACAACGCCTCAGCTGTCGAACTACACGCCGCGCTGGGCAGCAACAACACGGCGAGGAAAATACACTGCCTAAAATTACGTCAACGACCGGGGCAGGTATCCGGAACGTAAACGGCCACAAGGCAGAAGATACGCTAGTGAACTTCAATAAAAGGTAATAAATTATTTTGAATTTCACAGGAAGATGGCTGGAATCTTAGCCGACTTAAATACACACACGCTGTTGCTCGCGGGAATGTCCCAAAGGCGACAACCAGGGTCAAACGAAGAAATGTAAACAGTTGAGGCTCGATAGTTAAGTGAGAACTCAACTTTCATGTCCAAGATCGGTGGGCGACGAACTTCGTAGCAATCGCAAGCATCACCTCACACTCCATCCACGGGGCTTGCTTGCTGCTCCACGCCAACCGACCGACTGGACTGCTGGTTCGTCCGCGACTGCTGCTACGTCGCGATTGCACTGCTGGTACGTCTCCCACTCCATCCCTACCCGACACACGACGACCCGGAAATACTAGCCGTCGCTCCAGAGATGGTACGAGAGTGCGGTTATCGATACGCGCTGCTGCTGCTGCCACTCGCGGGAAAGTAAGGCAGGAAGCTAGTGACGCCAGTAAATGGAATAAGAAAACGAGGCGCTACAGTCTGGAACCGCGCGACCGCTACGGTCACAGGTTCGAATCCTGCCTCGGGCATGGATGTGTGTGATGTCCTTTGGTTAGTTAGGTTTAGGTAGTTCTAAGTTCTAGGGGACTGGTGACCAAAGAAGTTAAGACCCATAGTACTCATAGCCATTTGAACCAAAACGAGGCGGCACTAAACCAATATAAGATGACAAACCATTAATGGGATGAACACGAGCCGTGCACGGTTTAGGAACCTTCTCGCGATATTTCAATCACCAACTTTTTCCTCTGACCGCGAAAATGTTTTTGACACCGACCTATCTAGGGAGAAACGATCACCATAATAAAGGGCAATCAGAGCTCGCATGGAAAGGTATAAGTGTTCGTTTTTTCCGCGCGCCGTTCGAGAGTGGAATAACTGAGAATTATTGTAAAGATCGTTCGATGAATCTTCTGCAAAGCACTTAAGAGTGATTTGCAGAGTAGCCATGTAGATGTACAGTAGATTTGGATGTGTGTTTGTGGGACAGAATTTGGTGGTTACTGGAACAGAGGAAGCAGAAATAATATCCTGCAGAAAACTCAATAACTAGAACAAAGGAGGCCTATGGCGGTCGGAAACACCTAGCACGTAGGGAGAAAACGCCGAAGAAGGGAATACAGTGAAGGGCTTTGGCATAGTTTAAGCAATATGCATGGCTCGAAAAAGCAGAAAAATTAATACTGTATTAGTACGTCAGCAATTAGTCACTTGTTTCCTTTCAATTTGGATATGAACTAAAAAATGACACTCAATAAATTTACAAAATGTCACAGAAATAGTAACAACGAAATGCCTTGTATACCTACTAAAACGTTATCACTTCACAAATTCTATTGCTAACCGATTTTACGTTGATGTTTCAACTTCTAATACTTCAGGCGCCGCTTACATGTTACCATGGCAGCAGACTGTTTGTACAGCTCGAGTAAATAGCTTTATGACTGACAGACTGCAGTGGCAGCGGCCACAGTGGCCGGCGTGCAGTCAGCCAACTTAACATAGCTCTGTATGCACATACAAAAGAAGGTGCACGGCGAACACGCAGCGCCTGTCACTCAACTCGATTCCCTGAAACGTCATCGCAACGTTATTTAAACTACAGGTTTTTCACTTTGTGGCGAACTGACTGTCATTATGACATAAGAGCAACCGCACGGAAGGGTTTAGGTTGTCCGTTCTTTCCACGTGCTACTCCATAGTCGAACTGTAGAGAAATAATCCAAAATTTGTTTGTTTGTGCCCTCTCCCAAACACGTAAGTCTGAACTGTAATCATGTAGATGTACGAGTAGGTGTAGATGAAATACTTTGGACGTCATCTGCGTTCTTTATTGTATAAAGACACATTTTCACGAAGTGTTTGCCTAAACTCATTTACTTTCGTTTGAGTTTCAGGATGTTTAATTCAATTTTGAATGCAATAGTTCATTTCCTTGATTTCAGGTTGCAGTACACCCATGTTAGCGCACTGGCCGTGGACAACAGAAAAGAATACATGTACCCTTGAAAATAGCCACACACTATCCTAAGCACATAAAAGAATATCAGTAAATACATAAAGTACTGATAGCCAGAAGCAAAACCTTTTCTTACAAATAAAGTACATATATACTACAAATGATGGCCAAGTATCCTGTTGACCATTCTCTCAACGCACTTCTAACAAGGAAACCGAACCATTAAAGGCTTGCTGATTTCGCTTAACCTACACACGATTACAGTGCATACTTAGATGCAAGATACAGCTCTATCACGATACGCTCCTCATGTGTTTTTAATAAATCGCGTTTTTAACAAACCGTGATTCAAATTTTTACGACCCCACTCAGTACCGTACGAGTCAGCGATCGAGCAACGGCGTTAACGGGACTGGCTTCCATCAAACATTTGTATCGCTACAACGTATCATGTTTCATCGGAAAGTCTTTTTTTTTCGGCGAATGTTCTGCATTACATGGAGTCTCTTGCATCCAAGATTCCATCTCCTTGTATATTGCCTGTTCTGTTATTACACGATTCTCTGCTGCGTTGTCCGCGTCGCTCCATCGTCCCAGTGTAGCCGGGGTCTTTCTCTTTTTCTGTGTCATTGAGGCCTTCAGTGCCATATTTTAGAAGTCCATCTTACCTCTAGCATTCTTCTAAGACATCGATAGCACTTTAGACATTTGTTTTTAGTTCCGCTCACAGTGCCCCTTGTAGCTCCAACTTGTTCTGATAGCATTACTATTTTTTAATTTTTATTACATTTCCACTGCTTTTAATTTCTTCTCATAGACCCTCGTAACTTGCCACAGTTCAGCACCTTACAGAGCAGTGCTCTGAACTTTAGTTTTGTGTTGTCCCTAAATATTTATATGGTCGATTACTTGTCACTATCATCATCCGTGACCAGATCCCTTCCTAAACCTCCTAAGACCAAATATACAGTCTTCGTGAAGTTTATTTTCGTACTCTACTGCTCATATGATTCTTTTTAACACAAATCCTCTTCTTAATCGGTGAAAATGACAAAATCGTCGGTGAAATTTAGGGAGAGCAAGATGTCATTACCTCTTCTAAGTCCCATGTTTTTAACTTCGTTTTCCAATTATGCGGAGCTTCGTTCAGAAACATATTAGATAGGGTAGGCTATAAGCAGTATCCTTGTCTCAGTCCTTCGCTAACCTTAAGTAACTATGATTGCAAACCCAACCTTAACACAGCAAGTAGTACCAGAATACTGTCTTCTGACGACTTTTACGTAACACTTATGAACGTTCCGAGTATTCATTACTTCCCACAGCCTAGAACTGTCATAGACCTGATGCAAGTCTATAAAAATCATGGATAAAATCTTCTCGGTTTTCAAGCCAAGTCAATTCGAATGAAATTCCGAAGCTTTTGAAGGGTATCTCTGCCATCGTCGTCAGGAGTAAAACCAATGACTACTGGGGCTCGTTTTTTTCTTTATTGTTATTTCGTTCCCCCTCACCCCACATAGTTGGAGGCGTGGACTGGGAGTAGCAGAGTAATACTAACGTAGGTGCTAAAAGCAGAAAGAAAGAGACACTTGTACTATGACTTTAAAACTAATTGAGAGGGTGACATGAAAGGGATAAATATAAATAATAAAATGCTTATTTCATGGATAGTTTTAGGAACAGTAATAAAATGTGAACAAACAGTACAATTAAAAACACTTGAGAAACACTTGAATATGAAAACAATTGATAAAACACTTGATAAACCCTGAAAACGACAGAAGAGACACTGACCATTAAATCGGAGCAACATGCACTTTCACTGCAACTGTAAAAGGGTCTGCTCTGGGACAGTGGATTGTAGAGGAAAAGAAGGGAGGAGGGGGTATGGGGGGAGGTATGGGAGCGGTGGTGGTGAGGATGGCAAACTGGGAAGAGGTGCTGACAAAGGAAATTTGGAAATTTATGATGAGGTGTTATGGGACCAAACTGCTGAGGTCATCGGTCCCTAAGCTTAAGCACTACTTCAGCTATCTTACTCTAAGGACTACTCACACACCCATGCCCGAGGGGGAAACCGAACCTCCGACGGGAGGAGCCGCGCGGACCGTGACAAGGAGCTTCAGACCGCGCGCCTACCCCGCGCGGCTGCTGACAGAGACAGGGGTGGCTGTGGAGGATAAGTAGAGAGAGGCAACTGAAGGACGGTTATGAGTTGGTTGGACAAGTATATGTCTGTCGGGATGGAGTTCGTGGTCTGGGAGAGGGAGACGATTGAAATTTCTTTGGGAGAGGATATAGAGAGTGTGTAGGTGAAAGACTGTTGGGATGTATAGGCGGAGATGTGGCAGCACACTAGGATTGAAAAGACAGAGGATACAATAGGATTGTTGGAGTCGAGTTTACACATGGTATAGGTTAATCAGAGGCGTTCACTGTGAGTGAGGAAAGGTGGTAAAAGATCCTCGTGGGAGAAAATAAGTGAGTGCAGAAAGCGAGGTGTAGAGCATGGCGTTCGCGATCTGGAGCGAGTTACAGAACTTAGTAGGGATGGAGATCAGCGCAACATTTGCATAACAGAGGATGGGGTGGATCAGGGATGTGTACCAGTGAGAGGTGGAGGGGCATATAGGGGGGGGGGGGGGGTAACAGGAGCGCGCTGGCAGCAGACGAAGCCGCTCTTCAGCCAAAGGTTAAAACTTGTATTTGGAATGTGTAAAACGTATAAAGGGTGACAATGTGAGATGATTTTGTAATAAATAAATAGGCGGACAATAGTCAAGGTTTTGACATAAAAACAAGTGACAAAAAACAAGGATTTGGAAAAACACACTTAGGTGAAAATAGTGATGATTTTTTAAAACTTAGGGTTTTAGGGTTGGAGGAGAGGGAGCTGGTTAAAATTCCGGAGGGAGAGTATGGATAAGGCATGTGGAAGATGGAATATGGATAAAGTAGCGCAGCAGAGTTCCTGGATTTGTGATTAGTGGATGGGAAACTGGACCCTGGGACTGGGTTTTGCGATTTATGTGTTGGATTCGAAGGTGCTCTAGGAAGAGAAGAAGATGTGAGAAGCGGATGAGCTAGTACAGGATGCGAGTTGGAGAAGGTAGCCACATGTGGAAGGTGCATGACAATCCAGGATTTCAAGGTACTTACAGAATTCAGGCGAGGTTGAGACCCACGCATCTTAGCGTAGGTTAGGATGGGGCAGATGGCGGATTTATCGTTGAGGATAATAGTTGAAGGATGTAGTCTTCAAGTGTGTCGTCAGCATATTGCAGGAGGTATATTGAGGCTGGTGGCTTGGGAGTGTCTACAGAGTACAGGGTGTAAAGGAGGCTTGAGAGGACTGAGCCTTGAAGCATACCCGCAGCACGGTGAAATATGCAGGAGGAGGCATGGTTGACTGTGATGTAGGGTGATGTTGAAGGATGGATGTTATAAGGCAGACAAAGTTAACTGAGAGTTCACAGGTTTCTAGCTTGAAGAGCAGTCCAGAATGTCCTGCCCAGTCAAAGGCCTTTTGGATATTGAGGGTGACAAAAATGGTGGAGTTCCGTTTATTCACTTGATGGGAGATTTGGTGAGTAAGGTAATTAAGTTGGTTGTCAATGGAATGGTTAGGACGAAAGCCACATTGGGTGTTGGGAACAGGTAGGTGGGTTGCAAGGGGCTGATGGATTCGTTGGGTAAGAATAGTTTCAAATATTTTGCTCGAAACTGATGTGAGGCTGATAGGTCGATATGACGAGGTTTGGGGTTGTGGTTTATCTGGCTTCAGGAGGAGAACTTATGGCGTTTTCAGCTGATATGGGTTATAATTTGCATACAGAGTCGTATTGTAAAGGACGGAAAGAGTGTCATGTTCTCGGATATTCCTTGAGGTGGCCGTAGGTAATTGTATTGTGAACGGGCACAGTGTTTCGCTTTTTAGCAAGTGTTTGTGTAATTGTGAATGTATGCTGCTCTCATCTATTACTTTCCCCTCTTTGGGGAAGTGTGAGGGGGAGTTTGTAGCCTTTCGGCTTTCACTCCCCTGTGTACTTGTGTGTGTGATTATTTCTGTACTTTTTGGTGTCTGTGAAATGTGGTGATTGTTCTGCGTGTGTCTGGTACTTGCCTGAAGTTTGGCGAGATAGTTATAGTAATTTGGGTAGGAGCAGGATTTGGGAATGGATGTTGGGATTTTCTCTTCGACTTAGTCGCCAAAGATCGTCATGGGGCGATTGTGTTTATCGCAGGACATGTCATACCGACCTAGGGAGTGGATGAGGGCGCTTCCCGACCTGGAAGAACCTTCATAGAAGGCTCTTGCCAGGTCTTGAAAACGCTCTCTCAGGAGTGGGATTTCAGCAGCGGCATGCAAATCGTCAATGGGGAATCCAAGAGGTAAACGCAGTGCCCTCCTGAGGGCGCAGTTCTGCAGCCTCTGGAGTTTGTCCAGGTGCTGCTTCGCCGCGTATCCCCAGACAGGACACGCGTATTCCATGACTGGCCGGATCAGGGCCTGGTATACGTTCACTCCTACTGAGCAGGGAAGGGAGCTGGATGAGTTGAGGATTGGGTACAGGATGGACATTCTGGCGCAGACCTTCCTATGGACCTCGTTTATGAGAGTCCATGGTTGCGCCAAGATACTTGGCGGTTCTGCGCCAGGGGAGTTGGGTTCCGTTTAGGTGAAGGTGGAGGGGGGAGGGGGGGGGGTGTTGAGGAGGTTCGCGCCTTCCGAGTCTACGAGTAATCCGCATGGCCTGTGTCTTTTCGGAGTTGATAGTGATTCACCAGCGACGGGCCCAAGTTTCTGTGTCATCTAAGACCCTTTGAAGCCTACGGATGACCAGGTCCTTGTTCGCGTTTCTTGTGTAGAAGGCTGTATCGTCAGCGTACTGAGCGGTGTGCACTAGGGGGGCCGTTGGTGTGTCCGCAGTGTACAGACTGTACAAAACGGGCCCCAGGACCGATCCCTGTGGTACCCCAGCACGTATACGCTTCTTGGTGGAGGTGGCTGTTTCTCCTTTGACAGAGGAAGTTCTGTTCGAGAGATAGATTTTGATCTGCTTAACTATGCTCCCGGGGAACCCTTGTGTGTACAACTATATGCCATACTGAGTCAAAGGCTTTGGCTACGTCTAGTAGCACTACCCCGCAGTAGCCTCTGTGGTTGAAGCCCTCTGTGGCTGCTTCAACCACTCTCATGATCTGTTGTGGGGCAGAGTGGTTCTGCCGGAATCCGAATTGGAAATCCGGCAGAAGTTGCTCTCTGGTAATATGTTCCTGTATGGGTCTTAGCAGGAGGTGCTCATAGATCTTGCTGAGAGTTGGCAAGAGGCTAATCGGTCTGTAGTGCTGCGGGAATAGAGGGTCTTTCCCTGGTTTGTGTATCGCGACCACTTCCGCGTGTTTCCAGCAAGCTGGGAACTCGCGGGTACGAGTAATCTCGTTGAAGACGTTCGCGAGGTGTTCGATCGCTGTGGGTGGGAGGTTTTTTACCAACTGGTTGGTGACACTATCATGTCCTGGCGCCTTTTTGGAGGGGAGAGACCTAAATACTTTTGCCACGTCTTCAGGGGCAAAAACTGTGGGTTCGTCCTCTGGGTCCTCCTCAGCATTGAGGAAGACAGCCAGTTGACGACGGACCACTCTTTCATGCTCTTCATCCTGGGGTTCTGCCGCTTGGAACTGCTTCTCGAAAGTGTCGGCGAGGGCGTTGGCCGTTTCAGCATGGCTGTAGGCCAGACCCCGATCGCCGTGCAGTGGCGGCATCCTAGCGCGTCTTCTTGTGAATTGTTTGGTTGCTTGCCGAAGTCTGTGATCGTCTACTTTGAGGGCTGTGAGGCGGTTTTGCCATTGCTGGTTTCTGTGCTCATTGAGCGCTTCCTTCAACTCTCTCTGTAGACGATTGAGCAGCCTCCTTGTGGCCTGGTTTCTGGTTATCTTCCACTCTTTTGCCACTCTGTTCTTATGTCGAATTTGAGCTAGCAAGTGTTCCTGGAGCTGTATTTGCGGCGGCGGGCCATCCCTTTGTGGAGGAGTGGCCTCTTCTGCTGCCTGCAGGATGGTACCTGTTAGGTCTTGTAGCGCTTGCTCTACTGTTTCGGCAGTAGGTGGCGGAGCGCGAGCGATATCAGAGGCGACAGTTTCTCGGTATCGCTCCCAGCTTGTGCGTTTGTAAGACGTCTGGTACCGTGGGAGTGCTACCCATTCTCCCACGTCGACCTCTAGAATCACTGGGTTGTGGTCGGAGGACATTCTGTTGATTGTCCTCGCGGTCACAAACCCCGTAATCCTCCTGGTGAGAGCTATGTCTAACACGTCGGGCCTGCCTCCATTTTTTGGAAAATGTGTGGTCTCGACTGGACCCCATGTTTCGAAATGGTGGTTGCGCGCTAGTTGTTGCAATCTGGCGCCTGCTCTGGAGGTTACTCTAGAATTCCAATCGGGATGTTTGGCATTGAAGTCGCCCCCTATTATGAGTTTGCCTTCAATTTGCCCTAGAGTAGCTATGTCTCCCTCATCTATCTGGTCTTGTGGGGGTCGGTAGATTGCAACGATTGTTGGGGGTCCAGTGGCAGTGGCTGCTTCCACCGCCACTGCTTCGATTCTGGTAAGAATACCAGGTGGTGGGGCATCCCGCTTTTTATGTATATGGCCACTCCTCCGCCTTGAGTTGGCCTGTCTTTGCGGTAGCTAACGTAGTTGCGAACTGTCGCTTTTATTCCCGGTTTTAGGTGGGTTTCCCCCATCATGCATATGTCGATGGAGAACTCCTTCATGAGTTCTCTGAACTCGACCTCTTGATTAACAATGCCGTCTGCGTTAAAGACGCACATTGTCAGGCCTTGGATGTTTGGTCATCTATCCATGATGGAGTTTTGAAACTACTGAGGAAGTCGGAGAGGAGAGCGACTGCTGGACTGCTGCCTGAAGGGCAACGAGGATCTGTGTGTTCTGCTTCTGGGCTTCCCTGAATTCCTTCATCATTTCCATGACGAGGTTCATGGTCTGCACCATAACGCCTAACAACTGATCCGTGAGGAGGGACTGTGTGTGGGGTTCCCTAGAGCTTCCTCTGTCTTGGTGGACCTGGTCGTTGTTGTTGTGTGTTTCCTGGTGATGTTCTTGTGCTTGTGATTGGTGTTGTGGTGACAGGGCCACGCTTTCATGGTTTCTCGGATGAGAAACCACTTCTGCGTATGTTGCCCTGGCTGTGTCCGGTCTTGGTTTTACCCAGGCCTTGTCTGTGTGTGTTGCTGTATTTTGTTTTCTTGTGTGACTGGTTGGGTTTGTCGTGTTTTGTTTACGTGTGTGGGGGGCGGACTTCGCGCCCTTTGCCTGCTGTGAGTGTATTTTGTGGACCTCACAACCTTGGTAACCCGCTGTGTGGTTTTTGCCACTCAGCGCACACCTTATTTGTGGGTCCGTGTGTTTTAGTGTGCATGTCCTAGTGTCATGGGCCTCGGCGCACTTCTTGCATCTCACTGGCATGGTGCAGTGTGCAGCGATGTGGTTCAGACCCTGACACCTGAAGCACTGCACCGCCTTGTTTTTACGGCGCAGCAGCTCCGTGGTGACAGGCACAGCCAGGACCATCTTAATCTCCCTCTTGTTTTGCGGTATGTCAGGGAGTGTTACCTGGTACAGCGGCCATTTGCTGTATATGCTGCCCATTTGCTGGACCACCTTGACGACATTGAAGAATCAATAGAAATACGGGACCACGAGAATCTTGTGAAGAGGGACGAAGGCTATCAACTGAGTGCGGCCTGGAATCCAGCATTGGCCGCAATACGCCAGGAACGCAACAAGAACCGTCCAGCTCACGAGACGCGATCAGAATGCTCTGACGGAGACACGAACGGCGCACCCGTTTCCCCCTCCACCCCACCCGCCGGCTCCTCTGGACCCAGCCTCCCACGGCCAGGTGGTGGGGGGCACGCCGCAGGTATAAAGGGACCGGCATCCGCAAACTCTCGGCGCTTCGCCAGAAGATGATGAATATGTCACTCGCCGAAACATCGCAGTTTGAAGACACCGCCACCCGTCTTCGCCTGTTTGTGTAATGTTGTCAGCTGCTGTTCGCGTGCTTTGTAAGTACTGGAAGTTTGGTGCGAAAGGTGGGATAGTTGCGCTGGCATGTTCCTACACATAAGGGTACATGGTGTAGTCAAAGTTGGGATCATGTGGGATGGTAACTTTGTCTTTCACGTAGGATGCGAAGTGGTTGGCTTCAATGAGGTTGTCTGGAAGCGGTCTGTTGTTATGGAGGATGGAGCAGATGGGAGTGAGGTTGTTTCCGGCGAGTCTATGGAATACTTTCCAATTCTTTGTTTATCGGTGTTTCGTTTAGTTTATTGGACGTCGTATGCCAGTCCCGAAGTTCTTTGTAACCGTCCTTGCTTGTAAGTAACTGCGAACATGTCGCTGGAGCTGTCTATGGAGTGTCAGTGTGTCTCGGTCACGAGTACGAAGGAATTCTCTGTAGGTGCGACGGGATTCTTCGAACAGGGCACGTGGAGGAAGAGAAGGGTGGTGGAAGTAGAGAGTTCTGAGTGTGATTTGGCATCCTAGACGGTGTATTGCAGGAAGTCAGACTCAATTTGGATGTCGTCAGGAATCTGAAGGTTGGAATCATGGCTTTCAATTAAGGGATGAATTTGAGCGCGGTATGCATTCTACTCTGCACAGGAATAGTTCTGGATCTGTCGGTATGGATGATTAGGACTGATATGGGTTGGGATCTAGCACTTCTGCTCTGTTGCGCCTCAAAAGGTTTGGGGACACAATCGCGACTGGTACGGTTTTCCGCTTATATAGTCATGATTACGGCCTCCGGCACCAATCAGAGCGAGGTGAAACGACGTGTCCGTGAAAGGTGAGTTCGGCAGCTCACAGAATCTCTGGCTCGCTCCCGGACCGATGGTCGTCAGGAGCAGCGAGGGGCCGGAGTCACATTTGAAACTGCCGCTCCCGCCCCCCTACAAACGTCAAGCATTCGCCGTTGCTTCCTCTTGACATGTAAAGTCCGGCCGCACGTCATGCTAGGTGTGCACCTCTGGTCTCTGTTATATTTCTTCCTGTTCATTCTAATCTCAGCCGCCTCTTTTATGACGGAATCCCAGTATATTGACGCATGAGCCAAGACTTTCTTGTTTTCAAACTGCGTTTTGTGCCCGTTTTCCAGCCAATGCTCAACTATGGCTGACTTATCAAGCTCCTCTGTTTAATACGTCTCTTGTGCTTGGTACATTGCTCTGAAACTGTGCGAATTGTCTAAACTATGTGGATGCTGCTGTATTCGCAAGGATCACCATACAAACGGAAGAGCTATGTCGTCTTTAATGAAGCACAGCAGATCTCATATCGGGGCGAGCCGCAACGCTGGTCGCATCCACAGCACAGGTCTTAACTTGCTGCTCGTTGCTCCACAGTATGGCAGGAAAGCAGCCGACTTGGCTTCCTATGCCGATTCACAAGGTGTCTTTCTTCGGTGGTACCTGAAAGCGTTTGGAATGTCTCTCTTGCTTTAACTCTTCTCAGGTGCTGCATTTCACACTGTGGTTGGTCGTCGTCAGAGAGTGTTCAGTACCGCTTTCTTGTGTACATGGTGGTGGGAATTATCGGCGTTCAAGCATCGATCAATGTGCGTCGGTTTTCTGTTCACTGAATGACCTGCCGGTCGCTCAACTAAAACATCCAAGAACGGTAGTTTGCCATCCTTCGCCATCTCGATGTAAATTCAATGTTGGATTGTATACCGTTCGTGCGATCGACGAACTGTAACTGTATATTCACCGTTAGGGCGTAGCAGGAAGATGTTATCAACGTACCATAGGAAGCAAGACGGAAGCAACGCCGCCGAGCTCAGAGCCTTCTCCTCAACATTCTCCATGAATAAATTTGCAACTTTCAGAAGTAGATGTGAGAATATCGCTGCACCACTCGTATTTTAATAACATTCATAATAATACGTGAAACACGTTGTCGTTAGAACATGACGCAACAACCTGACGACTTCCGGTGGAAATTGTTGGGCCAAAACATCTAGCGTGTCTTCTGCTGGCACCCCCTTCAAAAGTGACACAAAGTGCTGACCAATAATTCAGTCGTTTTGGACGATTTTCATTTTCTTGAATGTTTCAACAAATGTCTGCAAGTTTACAACAATGTGTTCACAATGACCAACTTTTGACTCTAATAATCCTACAACATGCTTTGCCAGTTTGTAAGTGGGCGAGCTGACTGTACTTACAATGAGTCTAAGAGGGACATTTTTCTTATGTATATTCGGAAATCCATAGACACTGGGAGTTCTGGCGGCACGACGTATTAATTTGTTGACCATTTCGACCAGTCAACGACAGTTCTTTAATAACTTCCCAGTCTTTCCGGCGATGGCCTATGTCCGATCGTGACTAAGCTTCCGGTACATGTCATCTCCTAATAAATGTTGCTTCTTTAGGTGGTAGTCTTCAGTTTTCAGAACCATGGTGGCATTTTCTTTATCAGCTGGTAAGACAACCAAGTCCTCGTTCTCATGCAATAAGCGTAAGACATATCGTTCCTTCTGGCTAAAATTGCATTTCGGTGGCTTAGCTTTTGCCAATATATGGCTGGTGGCTAGTCTAACGTCCTCAGCTGCGTCATGCGAGAGATGCCGAGAGCACTGCTCTAGTACACTAGTCATATCGAAGACTGGCAGACAACGCGGAACTTGTGAAAAATTAAGGTCTTTACTCTATTTGAATTGACGCGGCTTGAAAACCGAGATTTTATATAGACACGCCGCGGCGAAAAACCCCGAGGACACCTATTAAAATCATATTTGTCTCCAATTGTTGTTCCATTCTCTTATCGTTCACCTGTCTAATGCTGCAGGAATTTGCAATACAAGACCTGCTTGCCCGGGAGCCACTCTCGTCTTCTATTTCCTCAATTTCTCTCTCAGTTCTAACCTTAAGGATCATACCGTATAGTCTCCATATAGAACTAGGAACCGTGAACTGTGATGCATCGATAATCTGCACTGTTATCCTTGCTTCCTTTTTAAATATCGTCGCGATGTTGGGATGTAAATAAAGGTTCCAGATTTTGGGCATGCAGCCGCATAAATTTCAGTTATTCTTCTGATATATCGGCTGTATACCATCCAGTTATATTCAGAGTAAGGCGAGGTGAGTTTTATGCTGTTGCACGCCGAAATTTTATGGAACAATCATTCCGCCATGAAAATATGAAGATGCACGGGAGCAAAGGTTCTATGTGCTTGCACGTCGACATTTTTTGGAACAATCATTGCGCCGCGAAAATATGAAGATGCACAGGAGCAAAGGTTCTATCTGACATCGAGCTACCTGTGACTAATTCTGCATCACCACCCTCCACCAGAGAACATCCAGAAGCCGTAAATTTCCGAAGAAAGATGATTCGTCGTATTACGAGTGTTTGGTGAATATTAGAAGAAAACAAGTAGCATGACTCGAATGCACCCTGCGCTCCTTGTTTGCCACGTTAGCCGGTTGCTCTAATGCCAGTGCTCGATGGCTGCTGCTCTTACATGAGTCTTGACAGGAACGTAAGACTCTGAACCTCGATTTCTCGAAAATGCTTGTAAAGTGCATCGTAGTGTGGCAGCATAGGTCACATTTAAGTATGTACTAGTATCGTGTGAAATCTTAGCAAACCAGGTGACCCGTGACAATCGTAATTGTCCTGAGATAATGGTTGTGGGATAACTTAAAGAAACCAGTTATCCTGTGGAATTTGTTTCGTAATCGTAGAAACACTATGCACAGACTGACGTCAGTAAGCATCTGTATAACATAGTGTACAGTCTGTAGCTGTTCCACATTTTGATTCCTATATTTATATTTTCTTATTCTGTTTTTGTTTCAGGTTCCAGATTCGTGTTTAGGTCGGTAATGGTGATACAGGGCACTTGCACTGGGAGCAGCCCTGAAAACTGATAAGGTAAGCCAGAGGACTGTAATACGAATAAAAACCTGAAGACAGTTGAATATGTACATGAATGCTAAATAGTCATGAAGGCGGAGTCCTGTATATTATGTGCAAGGAACTTCGCACGTTCTTGTTTCTGTGAATGTTGTGTCGACTTCCGTAGGAGTCAACTTCGACACAAACAAGGAAGGAGAGAAGATGTGAGGGCCAGTAGCAGGAATCCCAATTCATCAGTACAAATCACTTAAAGATTAATTGAACTCTTTATTTCCAAAAAGAAAATGAATTAGCTTCTGTTGACTCCTGTACCACCTACACACAAGTACTTTAGTCTCTAGTAATAATTGCAGAACGCATACTAAGTATCACCTTCCTATTATTCAGTACTGATGCTCCGAAAGTCTGCTACCGAACTGGGTTGACCAGCGATGGGCAGCTGGTTAAATCAGCGTTGACAGGGGGCACTGAACTCTTGTCTTCCTGGAGGTGAGGCGGTGCCCGCTCTTTCCATTAGCGCATGGGTCAGCGCCTTCTTGATGCCGTTTCTCGGAGCTGTGCTGATGATGACGATGTTTGGTTTCTGGGGCGCTCAGCTGCTTGGTCATCAGTGCCCGTACAAAGTCTCAGTTTTTACACAGTCCAATTTTCTTTTCACAGTCCAGTGTAGTCACTGTCACAAATGATGATGATGATGAGATAATGAGGGCAACACAAACACTCAGTCCCCGGGCAGAGAAAATTCCCAACCAGGCCAGGAATCGAACCAGGTACCCCGTCATCCAGAGGCAGCGACGCTAGCCACTTGATCACATTGAGCCGATCAGTGTGCAGTTGATACTTTAGGACTGCCCAGTGAAGACGTATTGAAACTTCTTTCAGAATATGGAAGCAGTCAGCTTGAACAGAACTACATTTTACACTTACTGTAGCACTAAATACTGTATGTAAGTTACATTACTAAAGGTAAAATTCAATTTATCACTTAATAGCAGCCGGCCGCTGTGGCTGAGCGGTTCTAGGCGCTTCAGTCTGGAACCGCGCGATCGCTACGGTTCGAATCCTGACTCGGGCATGGATGTGTGTGATGTCCTTAGGTTAGTTAGGTTTAAGTAGTTCTAAGTTCTAGGGGACTGATGACCTCAGATATTAAGTCCCATAGTGCTCAGAGCCATTTGAACTTAATAGCATGTAGCATCCTAAGCTAAAACGCCAATGAAACAGACAGGATATGTGGAACCTCAACGTGAACGTTGCGTGAACGCATAATGAAGAGAGGGAAGTATGTGGCTGTCTTTCTTTCCTATCTGGGCGAGTGGACCTAGCGGAACCTATGCGCACCGGGTACTATTTATCGGCCTAGGGACTGGACATATCACCTGTATAATTTCCACCTAATAATAGCAAATTAAGCCATGATTTAATTAAAATCTAACTACGTACTCGAAGGAGAATAAAGCCTAGAGCTGTTACCGCCGAGCCGGCCGCGGTGGTCTCGCGGTTCTAGGCGCGCAGTCCGGAACCGTGTGACTGCTACGGTCGCAGGTTCGAATCCTGCCTCGGGCATGGATGTGTGTGATGTCCTTAGGTTAGTTAGGTTTAAGTAGTTCTAACTTCTAGGGGACTGATGACCACAACTGTTAAGTCCCATAGTGCTCAGAGCCATTTGTTACCGCCGAAGTCGCCAAAACCACCGACAAGCAGTCTTTCACAAAATAAACAGCCCGTCACATTGAAGAAAAAGAAAATACTTTCAACTGTTTATTAAAAATCTTCCGGACCGGTTCTGCGTTCAGATAGGTACGAACAAGTCCCATCAATTCATCTAAACAGTTCTCTAAATTCAAAATACGAATCATAGTCAAAATTGGTTTAAAAACTCTTGACATTATTTTCTAGTATTTATACAGCAGTGTGCCGTTACTATTATCTAATAAGAATTGACACAAAAGTTCCAATTATGGCAATTAGAAAACATTTCGAGCTTGACGCGTATACGTTGAAAAGGCCACGTACAGTGGAGAACTCGTTTATTTTACAATACTTTAAATAGACTCAATTACGGTCGGCGAGGTCACATTCTCTTTGACGGATGTGTCGTTCTCTCCGCGCCGTCGACGGTCCGACATTATTGCCCTGTTCCACCGGTCTGGGTGCGCAGAGCGGTGCCAATTTATGCACGTCGCTCTTTCTGCAACATTTTTACTGCTATCTGACATGTAAATTCCTCCCATTATGGACCGTGGTTGTCTTTTCTGCTGCCTCCACATTGAACAGCGTCCGCTGGCAACTAGACCGATGGATCGGCTAGTAAAGAATATTAGTACGGTCACTATAAGAGAACCATTACAAGTAGAGTGCCCTTTTATACGTTAACGAACCACAGTATAAGAAGCATGCAATGGTCTGTAAGTGTTAGGAATTTCTGGAGTAATGCCTGTCCAATGCTTGGAGAGGAGTAATTATGAAAGTTATTGTTAGGGGTTGCAGTTATTTTATTGTACTGGATGACCAAAGAAAAAGTAAGATACGTTGATAGGATTTGTTGACCTGGAAAAAGCATTTGACAATGTAAAATGGTGCAATATGTTTGACATTCTGAGAAAGATATGGAGAGATGGGTAATATACGATATGTACAAGAGCCAAGGGAGAATCTGTACATCGAAGAAGCAATGCTGGAAATAAAAGAATTAAAATTCAAGGTGAAAGGATACCAATGATATTATTAGCTGATGACATTCCTATCCTGAGTAAAAGCGAAGAAGAATTACATGATCTGTTGAATGGAATGAACAATCTAATGACTACAGAATACGGACTGAGAATAAATCGAAGAAAGACGAAAGTAATGTGAAGTGGCAAAAATGAGCACAGCGAGAAATTTAACATCAGGGTTGATTGTCCCGAAGTAGATGGAGTCAAGGAATTCAGCTACCTAGGCAGTAAAATAACCAGTGACGGACGGAGCTAGGACGACATCAATAGCAGGCTAGCAATGGCAAAAAGGGCTTTCCTAGCTAAGAGAAGTCTACTAGTGTCAAACATAGGCCTTGATGTGAGGGAGAAATTTCTGAAAATGTACGTATGGAGTACAGCTTTGTATGGACTGTGGGAAAACCGGAGCAGAAGAGGATCGAAGCATTTGAAATGTGGAGCTACAGACTGATAAGGTAAGGAATGAGGAGGTTCTGCTCAGTATCAGAGAGGAAAGGAATTTGTGGAAAACACTGATCTGGAAAAGGGACAGGATGATAGGACATCTGTTACGACATGAGGGAATGACTTCCATGGTACTAGAGGGCGTTTTAGAGGGCAAAAACTGTAGAGGAAGACAGATACTGGAATACATCCAGCATATAGCGGGGACGTAGGTTGCAAGTGCTACTCTGAGATGAAGAGGTTGGCACAGGAGACGAATTCGTGGTGGGCCGCATCAAACCAATCAGCAGACTGATGATCCAAAAAACAAAACAGGAACAAAAACTGACAATTTTGTGTACGGTGTCTTCTGTGAATGTTCGACAATACACCATTCGGCAAGAAAATAGGACACGGTTACATGTTGATATATTCCGCAAACTCATGTTAATCATGACATGCTGACAAGTAGAAGCCTATTATGTCATATTAATATCTGTAATCGTATCTGTGTCATTTTGGATATATTTCACGCTTTCTTCACTTCAGCATCGACTATGGAACTCTTTAGCCTCGAGAAGTTTAGAGGCTTTGTAAAGACGCTGTGAGATAACTTCCTGGTATTCTTTGTGGTATTAGACACCTCTCTCTTAAGGATTAACACAACGTAATATTCTCAAGCATAAGCCTTTCGACAGAGCAGATTTCGATACAAACTTTCTTTGTGTCAGTGTCATATCTTAGACGCGCTCAGAAACCACGATACTAAATCATGTCATGTTGTTGTTGTTGTGGTCTTCAGTCCTGAGACTGGTTTGATGCAGCTCTCCATGCTACTCTATCCAGTGCAAGCTTCTTTATCTCCCAGTACTTACTGCAACCTACATCCTTCTGAATCTGCCTGGTGTATTCATCTCTTGGTCTCCATCTACGATTTTTACCCTCCACACTGCCCTCCAATACTAAATTTGTGATCCCTTGATGCCTCAGAACATGTCCTAACTACCGGCCCCTTCTTCTTGTCAAGTTGTGCCACAAACTCCTCTTCTCCCCAATTCTATTCAATACCTCCTCATTAGTTATGTGATCTACCGATCTAATCTTCAGCATTTTTCTGTAGCACCACATTTCGAAAGCTTCTATTCTCTTCTTGTCCAAACTAATTATCGTCCACGTTTCACTTCCATACATGGCTGCACTCCATACAAATACATTCAGAAACGACTTTCTGACACTTAAATCTATACTCGATGTTGCCATTGCCAGTCTACATTTTATATCCTCTCTACTTCGATCATCATCAGTTATTTTGCTCCCCAAATAGCAAAACTCCTTTACTACCTTGAGTGTCTCATTTCCTAATCTAATTCCCTCAGCATCACCCGACTTAATTCGACTACATTCCATTATCCTCGTTTTGCTTTTGTTGATTTTCATCTTATATCCTCCTTTCAAGACACTGCCCATTCCGTTCAACTGCTCTTCCAAGTCCTTTGCTGTCTCTGACAGAATTACAATGTCATCGGCGAACCTCAAACTTTTTATTTCTTCTCCATGGATTGTAATACCTAATCCGAATTTTTCTTTTGTTTCCTTTACTGCTTACTCAATATACAGATTGAATAACATCGGGGAGAGGCTACAACCCTGTCTCACTCCTTTCCCAACCACTGCTTCCCTTTCACGTCCCTCGACTCTTATAACTGCCTTCTGGTTTCTGTACAAATTGTAAATAGCCTTTCGCTCCCCGTATTTTACCCCTGCCACCTTTAGAATTTGAAAGAGAGTATTCCAGTCAACATTGTCAAAAGCTTTCTCTAAGTCTACAAATGCTAAAAACGTAGGTTTGCCTTTCCTTAATCTTTCTTCTAAGTTAAGTCGTAAGGTTAGTATTGCTTCACGTGTTCCATTGTTTCTACGGAATCCAAACTGATAGTTCCGAAGGTCGGCTTCTAGTAGTTTTTCCATTCGTCTGCAAAGAATTCGCGTTAGTATTCTGCAGCAGTGGCTTATTAAACTGATAGTTCGGTAATTTTCACATCTGTCAACAACTGCTTTCTTTGGGATTGGAAATATTATATTCTTCTTGAAGTCTGTGGGTATTTCGCCTGTCTCATACATCTTGCTCACCAGATGGTAGAGTTTTGTCAGGACTGGCTCTCCCAAGGCTGTCAGTAGTTCTAATGGAATATGTTCTATTCCCGGGGCCTTGTTTCGACTTAGGTCTTTCAGTGCCCTGTCAAACTCTTCACGCAGTATTGTATCTCCCATTTCGTCTTCATCTACATTCTCTTCCATTTCCAGAATATTGTCCTCAAGTACGTCGTCCTTGTATAGATCCTCTATATACTCCTTCCACCTTTCTGCTTTCCCTTCTTTGCTTAGAACTGGGTTTTCATATGAGCTCTTGATATTCATACAAGTGGTTCTCTTCTCTCCAAAGGTCTCCTTAATTTTCCTGTAGGCAGTATCTATCTTACGCCTAGTGAGATAAGCCTCTACATCCTTACATTTGTCCTCTAGCCATGCCTGTTTAGCCATTTTGCACTTCCTCTCGATCTCATTTTTGAGACGTTTGTATTTCTTTTTGCCTGCTTCATTTACTGCATTTTTATATTTTCTCATTTCATCAATTAAATTCAATATTTCTTCTGTTACCCAAGGATTTCTACTAGCCCTCGTCTTTTTACCTGCTTGATCCTCTGCTGCCTTCACTACTTCATCCCTCAGAGCTACCCATTCTTCTTCTACTGTATTTCTTTCCTCCATTCCTGTGAATTGTTCTCTTATGCTCTCCCTGAAACTCTCTACAACCTCGTTTAGTCAGTTTATCCAGGTCCCATCTCCTTGAATTCCCACGTTTTTGCAGTTTCTTCAGTTTTAATCTACAGTTCATAACCAATAGATTGTGGGCAGAGTCCACATCTGCCACTGGAAATGTCTTAAAATTTAATACCTGGTTCCTAAATCTCTGTCTTACCATTATATAATCTGATACCTTCTAGTATTTCCAGGATTCTTCTATGTGTACAACCTTCTTTTATGATTCTTTAACCAAGTGTTAGCTATGATTAAGTTATGCTCTGTGCTAAATTCTACCAAACGGCTTCCTCTTTCATTTCTTTCCCCCAATCCATATTTACCTACTACGTTTCCTTCTCTCCCTTTTCCTACTCTCGAATTCCAGTCACCCATGACTATTAAATTTTCGTCTCCCTTCACTAGATGAATAATTTCTTTTATCTCATCATACATTTCATCAATTTATTCATCATCTGCAGAGCTAGTTGGCATATAAACTTGTACTCCTGTAGTAGGTGTGGGTTTCGTGTCTATCTTGGCCACAATAATGTGTTCACTATGCTGTTTGTAGTAGCTTACCCTCACTCCTATTTTTTTTATTCATTATTAAACCTACTCCTGCATTATCCCTATTTCATTTCGTATTTGTAACCCTGTATTCACCTGACCAAAAGTCTTGTTCCTCCTGCCACCGAACTTCACTAATTCTCACTATATCCAACTTCAACCTATCTATTTCCCTTTTTAAGTTTTCTAGCCTACCTGCCCGATTAAGGGATCCGACATTCCACTCTCCGATCAGCAGAATGCCAGTTTTCTTTCTCCTGATACTCATGTCATAACATCACAATTGTCCAATTATGTGTCGATATTTTCGGAAAGGAAATTGTATGTACTTCGTGGTGTAACGGATACCTTTTGGATACGAAAAAATTGAAAAATTATATGCTTCGTCAGATTCCGATCGTCCGCTGTCCTGCAACCACCACTACTGCATCTCATACTGCATACCATGTCGTTATTGTGATTCACCGACCCTTTCAGGTCAATAAATGTTAACGTCTACGTCGATTGGACTTCACATGGAATTTGCAGGGAAAGCATAACGTTGCCAGACTTCTATTTTCAGTGAATAATTCCACTGCCTGTTTTTCGTTAATTTCTTATATATCTGCAGGTTAGCCTCAATTGAGGAAGATTTTAAAGTAAAGAAAGCGTGGAACAAATTTACATTCGTTGCTTCAATCTGCATATAAGCATCAAAGAACAGAAGATATTTTCTGCTATCTCATTCAGAAATCGTAAAATCGGTTGCTAACTCTCGTCGTTGCTCAGACAACTAGCGACTCCGCTTAAAGACTCACTCCATGAGATCGATGAATCACTGCCTTCTCTACTAGGAATTACCGTTGAAAATAATGAACTTCACCAATAACATTCTGTAGGACTAATCCCAAAACAATACGATTGCGCACTTTTTTTGTTAAGATATAGGTTATAGGTCCTTCCTGTCCTTAAAACATGAAAGTATCCTTTCGTCAATTCTCGTCATCGAAGCACGATACATACTTCTGACTCAGCACTTCTAAGAATTAAATAACATCATGTACATGTAGCAAGTTAATTAAAGTCCCATAATAAATAAAACTGAAAGTATCTTCCCTTTTGGTAAATAAGGTAATCCATAAAGCAATTTAAATTGGTTTATTCACGCCAGTTTCATACGGAGGTTAACAACGTAATAAAATGTTTCAAATGTTACTATAAAAGCGAACGTCCTTCGAAAGCTGCCCAAAGGAGACTGACTACATTTCTAAAAACGTACATGACATTCATTCTTTATTCATTTACTAGCTAACAAACCCTCTGTTACTATGAATTCATTTTGCCAATTTCCTTTTAGAAACGAAAGTAAAAAATGAACTGTGTTTGTAGTGAAGCACCGAAAACATTTCTTTTCCGTGTATTAGTGAAAACACCTTTGGATTTATGAAACACTCGTTCACAGAAATATGCATAATGTACAAATGTGTAAGTACAGTAATCAAATTAAGAAGCGTAATCCCGGACAGTTTCTGTACTCTAGGCGCAGCGTCTTCACGTGAAAACAACACGATTTTCTAAACGCCTCTATGACAACGCCTCTTCATAGGTCTATAGACGGCTTTCGTTTTCAGTTACAGTTGTTTGCGCTGCCAGTTGAAAGCTGTCAAAAACGCTGCCGGATTTTAGCGATTTCCTTAAGTGGACTTGCTTACAGGAGTGTCTTAAGTTATTAGTAAAGATCAAATATATTAAATCTTCATTCATGATGCGGCATTTTTCATATATCTCAATATTTCTGATATCATACCTCTTGAACTATGTGTCGTTGAGTGACATATTTGAGTAGGTACATCAAGCGGCATATAGGTACTGCCAGCGAAATATGTTGAGAATAGCAAAGAAGTAATAAATTTAAACGTCATGCATGATGCAGCACTTTCTTACACATCTCAGTGTTAATGACATCATATCATCTGATCTGTATGGCATATAAAGATATAATCTTGTTGTTACATTCAGTGGCATGTGTGGATACTGTCTGCAAAATGTGCTGCGAATAGAGTTAGTAGCGAAGAAGTAACAAATTAAATGTCATGCACATTTCTCCACTTTCTCACGCATTTCAGTGCTTACGATGTCATATCTCATTAACTATGTTGTAACGACCGTTACACGTAATCTGAACAGAGAAATAATTTTCGACATTAATATTGTCCAAAGTAGGTGGTTTTAGATCACATAAAATGCGCGTTACATGGTGAGGGAGAAGACTACGTTGACTTTGTTCTACACAGGTGTCTTACCACAAAATAACTTTCTCTTGCCCTGTAAATCAGTAGACTGAACAGGAAATACTTTCTTTAGAACTGACAGGCCTGGTTTAACAAAACTGTATGACCGCGAAATTTAAAAATATATATGCACGAGTTTCTGCTCGCACTAGAAAGTCGGATTTCGTCAATTCAAAATAAGCACGTTCTGTGTGAAATACGTAAGTAACTTATATGTTAATGAGATGACCACGATGTCGGCTTAACAGATGGCGGCCAAGCCGACTAATTCTGATAAGAAAATCTCACTAGTTTCCCAATGAAATGAGTTATAAAAATGTAATATTGTGATTAAAATAAATGACCGCAGTGAATAGATATTTTTTATCTTAACTAATTAATCAATAAGTAGAGTGACAGTGCAGAGTGTGCAGACACAACCAGAACAAAGAGCAAAAGAACAGATAACGAGAGAAGACAGAAAAATAAGTGACACAAAAATGACAAAAATTTATTTTTTACGTTAATCACAAAGATAAAAATCAAATCAGCGTTATTAAAAGTCAAAACATTATGCGAGTCTTTTACAATATTACTTCCCATTCAATAAAACATAACTGTCTTTTCATATTAACTTGTCCAGATTAACAACGAATAGAAAATTATCATTGAGCCCTTTCATTGTGCAGATGGTTGATTTCACACTGAAGCACCCTCGTGGGAAAGCTGCTGTGTCCAGCGGCGTCTGCCCCTGTGGAAACCGGATTAGTGCCTGCAGTGGTCCAAAATTACCACTTCGCGATACAGGACCACTTCCACGAAAACTGGTGGCTACCCAGAAGGCACCCATTCCCTGTAGGTGGATCACCACGGAAGAGCTACTGCTGACCGTTCTGAACTTCCGAGTTCTCTGCGCCCACTCCTTAGGGCGAGATATCGAATACTTGCCACTCCCAGCAAAAAATGTACCGAGCTCACGTAATGAACTATCGCGTAATCGTGACAGAGCTAAAACAGAAATGGCAAGCGATATCTGAAAGCTTTGCCACAAGTTTTCGGAAAAAATGTAAGTGAAATATTGATATTACTAGGTAGAAAGAAGTAATCATTTTTCCATTCGAATGCTATCGTAAGAGTTAAGATAACAAGAATCGAAATATCTGTAAACAAAGCTAAGAAATAAGAACACCACAAACGCTGTATTGTCAGTTTCATAAATATTGATTTGTTCAATGAAGCTTAGCAAAGTTTCTCAAACAAATCAGTTTAAAACTTTGCAAAATTTCTGCCTCACGAAATCAAACCACACTTCCTTCAACACGAAGTTTTCGGTTCAGATGCCACGTCAAATTCGGATATAGTCACAAGTTTCCGGTAACTGCTCCCACTATCGCCGTCAGTGGATAAGTAGGACTGTCAAGAAACTGGCGAGCCTTCAGCTTTTATAGCCAGAGGACGGCATCGTATTGGCTGGATTTCGGAACGGAGATGGTGATGAGGTGGCATCCTCAAGTACAGGAATTTCGAGAAAACATCGATCGCCGAGCACAGAACGTTAAAAGATTATGTTTGATTAAACGACAGTTCTTGCATAAATATCGTATTAATGGGCCTCTGCGATGAGGAAAAAGATTATAGTTCTGTAACAGCAATTAACAGTGCGTAGAAGCGTACACTTGATAAACAGAGAGAACAGAGGAAATTGTCTCACATTTTACCGCCAGATGTAAATGGGGGAAGTGCAAGCAGTGCTGACCACCAATCGCGAACGCCACCTATGGATGCACTATTAATGTTATTTTTTCTTAATATCTTACTCAGATTGTCATTAGATACGCTTATTAATTGTATTAGTAACAAGGAACGGAGAAACTGGCATTAGCAACAACATAGGCTGCAGAGTGGAAGTGCCCGAGGACGATTGTCCGATTCACGAACGATGGAGGTCCGCGCAGCTCCAGACACGGACCGGAATTGCATTGTTGGCTTTGCTAGCGAAGGTTGCAGTAAGCGTGTACATGTGCTCGGCACTTGAAGAAAACGTGTGTACTGCAAATTACGTCTCTCGCTTACATTTTCAGAATTTGTCGCTTACCACCACCATCAGCCGTGACAACTAGCATCAAATGGAATAAAAATACATTACGTAACTCGTTTAAAGCTTGCATTGTCTACGATATTCAGAGCACAGCGCTGAGGGCACTTCTGAACGCTCATTGGCCGTTGGGTCGGAAATTGCGTGATATACTCGTAGATGCGCAGAACAAGCCTAAACTCAACCGCTATCATTCGTCACTCCAACTATAGCAGTGGTACTATTTGTTAACAACACTGCTATTGATCACAATCAATAAACTACACACATCAAAAAGAGTTTTGCATCTCCCCACTTCCCAGAACTTCTGAAGGTCGACCTTGACTGTGGACACAATCGACTGTTCAGAGATGTTACTAAATCCACCCACCATGCATGAGCAGCGCCTATTAGACGGAGGGGGTCCGACAGCCGATCAGCTCCAGACATTCCACCAGGAAGGAGGTACACGGCTCATGTTGTCTGTAGTTCAACCATGCCTAGACCATGAATACCGCGGTTCGATCGCGTCCACATTGTTACTTTGCGCCAGGAAGGGCTCTCAACAAGGGAAGTGTCCAGGCGTCTCGGAGTGAACCAAAGCGATGTTATTCGGACATGGAGCAGGCACAGAGAGACAGGAACCGTCAATGAGATGCCTCGCTCAGCCCGCCCAAGGGCTACTACTACAGTAGATGACCGCTATCTACGGATTGTGGCTCGGAGCAACCCTCACAACAACGTCACCACGTTGAATAGTGATTTTTGTGCAGCCACAGGACGTCGTGTTACGACTCAAACTGTGCGCAATAGGCTGCATGAAGCGCAACTTAATTCCCAACGTCCATGGCGAGGTACATGTTTGAAACCACGACACCATGCAGCGCGTTACAGATAGGCCCAACAACATGCCAAATGGACCGCTCAGGATTGGCATCAGGTTCTCCTCACAAATGAATATCGCATATGCCTTCTACCAGAAAACCGTCGGAGTTATGTTTGGAGGTAACCCGGTCAGGCTGAACGCCTTAGACACACTGTCCAGCGAGTGCAGCAACGTGGAGCTTCCTTGCTGTTTTGGGGTGGCTTCATGAGGGGCCGACGTACTCCGCTGGTGGTCATGGAAGGCGCCGTAATGGGCAATACTGAAACCATATCGGCAGCGTATTGGCGGGGCATTCATCTTCATGGATGACAATTCGCGCCCCCATCGTGCACATCTTGTGAATGACTTCCTTCGTGATAACGACATCGCTCGACTAGAGTGGCCAGCATGTTCTTCAGACACGAAACCTATCAAACACACCTGGGACAGATTGGAAAGGGCTGTTTATGGACGTCGTGACCCACCAACCACTTTGAGGGATCTAAGTCGAATCGCCGTTGAGGAGTGCGACAGTCTGGACAAACAGTACTTTTATGAACTTGTGGATAGTATGCCACGACGAATATAGGCATACATAAATGCAAGAGAACGTGCTACTGGATATTAGAGGTGCCGGTGTGTGCAGCAGTGTGGACTACCACCTCTGAAGGTTTCGCTGTATGGTGGTACAACATGCAATGTGTGGTTCTGATTAGCAATAAAAAGGGCGGAAATGGTGTTTATGTAGACCGCTATTCCAATTTTCTGTACAGGTTCCGAAAGTCTCCGAACAGAGGCGATGCAAAACATTTTTACTTGTGTTTTTTAATTAAAATTCTGCTAAGCGTAAAACAATTAATTGTATCAGAACATAAATATGGCGTGTTTCCAAATGAATATACGTGCTATAAGGCTCTGAAGTATTTATTACAATCAACTTGCAGTTATAAATAAGACCTCAGATGCAAAAGGAACTCCAAGTGTTTTTCTCACAAGTGTTCAATGTTAACATCATTCGTCACACATCGAGCCTATAGGCGAGTTCGTCCCAAATTTTGACCAGTGTGTCTGGAGCAGTTGTTGTAACAATGCTGTTTCTAAAATCGGGTAGACCAGCTGGTAGCGAAAGGACATACTCATGATCCTTTATGAATCACCAAAGGTAAAAATTGCAAGGCTTCAGAGCTTATGTGGGCGTGGAAGTCATGCAGAACGAGTTCTGTCATCCGGCCTCTTGCGGGCAATCCAGACGGCGGATGCAACGTCATTTCACCAATCGTGTACCGAGTTATGCCGGAGAGGTGGCGCATCATCTTGCAGCCAAATAAAGTTCTGCGGTTCACTTTCTTCCAACTGAGGAAAGAGCCATGGTTCCAGCGCATCAAGGTAAGAAACACCAGCTACAGTTGGTTCACCGAAAATGTAAGGCCCATAAACGTTCTCACTGGAAACGGCACAGCTGTACCATTTCGTGGGGATTTTCTACCACCAGGTGCTCACATTATGTGTGTTCACATTTCCAAAATAATAATACAAAATGTTCAGTAAGACAAATAGCACTACCAAAGGGTTTCAAACAATAGGACTACGTAAATCACTCTGCACGTACGTCTAAGGAGTTCTAACTCTCTAACACGGGACACCTGCAGTTGGAAAATAAACAACAAAATCACACTTAAACTCTAATATAAGATGCATGAAATTATATTACAGATAAATGTTAAATTACACTGAAGCGCCAAGGTAACTGGTATAGGCATATGTATTCAAATACAGAGATATATGTAAACAGGCTGAACACGGCGCTGCGGTCGGCAACGGCTATATAAGACAAGTGTCTGACGCAGTTGTTAGAACTGTTACTGCTGCTACAAAGGCAGGTTATCAAGATTTAAGTGAGTTTGAACGTGGTGTTTAGTCGGCGCATGAGCGATGGGACACAGTATCTCCGAGATAGGATGAAGTAGGGATTTTCCCATACAACCATTTCACGAATGTACCGTAAATATCAAGAATACGGTGAAACATTAAATTTCCGACATCGCTGCTGCCGGAAAAAGATCCTGCAAGAACAGAACCAAGGACGACTGAAGAGTCAACGTTACAGATATCCAACCCTTCCGCAAATTGCTGCAGTTTTCAATGCTGGGCCATCAACAAGTGTCAGCGTGCAAACCATTCAACGAAACATCATCTATATAGACTTTCGGAGCCGAAGCCCCACTCGTGTAACATTGATGACTGCATGACCTGGGCCCGTCAACACCGACATTGGACTGTTGATGACTGGAAACATGTTGCCCGGTCGGACGCGTCTCATTTCAAATACACTCCTGGAAATTGAAATAAGAACACCGTGAATTCATTGTCCCAGGAAGGGGAAACTTTATTGACACATTCCTGGGGTCAGATACATCACATGATCACACTGGCAGAACCACAGGCACATAGACACAGGCAACAGAGCATGCACAATGTCGGCACTAGTACAGTGTATATCCACCTTTCGCAGCAATGCAGGCTGCTATTCTCCCATGGAGACGATCGTAGAGATGCTGGATGTAGTCCTGTGGAACGGCTTGCCATGCCATTTCCACCTGGCGCCTCAGTTGGACCAGCGTTCGTGCTGGACGTGCAGACCGCGTGAGACGACGCTTCATCCAGTCCCAAACATGCTCAATGGGGGACAGATCCGGAGATCTTGCTGGCCAGGGTAGTTGACTTACACCTTCTAGAGCACGTTGGGTGGCACGGGATACATGCGAACGTGCATTGTCCTGTTGGAACAGCAAGTTCCCTTGCCGGTCTAGGAATGGTAGAACGATGGGTTCGATGACGGTTTGGATGTACCGTGCACTATTCAGTGTCCCCTCGACGATCACCAGTGGTGTACGGCCAGTGTAGGAGATCGCTCCCCACACCATGATGCCGGGTGTTGGCCCTGTGTGCCTCGGTCGTATGCAGTCCTGATTGTGGCGCTCACCTGCACGGCGCCAAACACGCATACGACCATCATTGGCACCAAGGCAGAAGCGACTCTCAACGCTGAAGACGACACGTCTCCATTCGTCCCTCCATTCACGCCTGTCGCGACACCACTGGAGGCGGGCTGCACGATGTTGGGGCGTGAGCGGAAGACGGCCTAACGGTGTGCGGGACCGTAGCCCAGCTTCATGGAGACGGTTGCGAATGGTCCTCGCCGATACCCCAGGAGCAACAGTGTCCCTAATTTGCTGGGAAGTGGCGGTGCGGTCCCCTACGGCACTGCGTAGGATCCTACGGTCTTGGCGTGCATCCGTGCGTCGCTGCGGTCCGGTCCCAGGTCGACGGGCACGTGCACCTTCCGCCGACCACTGGCGACAACATCGATGTACTGTGGAGACCTCACGCCCCACGTGTTGAGCAATTCGGCGGTACGTCCACCCGGCCTCCCGCATACCCACTATACGCCCTCGCTCAAAGTCCGTCAACTGCACATACGGTTCACGTCCACGCTGTCGCGGCATGCTACCAGTGTTAAAGACTGCGATGGAGCTCCGTATGCCACGGCAAACTGGCTGACACTGACGGCGGCGGTGCACAAATGCTGCGCAGCTAGCGCCATTCGACGGCCAACACCGCGGTTCCTGGTGTGTCCGCTGTGCCGTGCGTGTGATCATTGCTTGTACAGCCCTCTCGCAGTGTCCGGAGCAAGTATGGTGGGTCTGACACACCGGTGTCAATGTGTTCTTTTTTCCATTTCCAGGAGTGTAGTATCGAGCGTATGTAAGTGTACTGGTACGGAGACTACCTCATGAATCCATGGACCCTACATGTCAGCAGAGACCTGCTCAAGCTCTGTAATGGTGTGGGGCATGTGCAGTTGGAGCGGTATGGGAGCCCTGATACGTCTAGAAACGATTATGACAGGTGACACGTACGTAAACATCCTGTCCATTGTGCATTCCGCCGGGCTTGAGCAATCTGAGCAGGGCAATGCGACATCCCATACGTCCAGAATTGCTACAGAATGGCTCCAGGAACACTCTTCCGAGTTTCATCACTTCCGCTGGCCACCAATCTTCCCAGACATGAACATTCTTGAGCATATCTGGAATGCCTTGCAAAATGCTGTTCAAAAGAGATCTCCACCCCCTCTTACTCTTACGGATTTATGGACAGCCCTGCAGGATCCATGGTGTCATTTCCCTCCAGCACTGCTTCAGACGTTAGTCGAGTCCATGCCACGTCTTGTCTCGGCACTTTTGCGTGCTCGCGGGGGCCGTACACGATATTGGGCAAATGTACCAATTTCTCTCTTCATTGTTCAATACAATAAACCAGAAGCACGACAATGTTGGTTTAAGCCAATCTTACTTGCATACACACATATCATTGGATACTATGAGAAACATTAGTCCTTAAAGAATGAAAAGTCCTTAACATAGCTAAACCTCAGTCCTTAGAGGTGTCAAGATAACAATTTCAGAACTTGAGAAACAGTACTAACACGAATCGCCCTTAATTCCTTCCCACAAAGAGCGACAATAAGACTGAACGGGGCAGGTAATGTCACTGTCCTAAAGACATTGCGTCTACGATCGCCTGTAGTAGGTAGTTAGCAATCAACTGCATAGTTTCAAAATACAGGAAGCACACAATTAAAGTAATCCTACGTGATAAGCCACAAAATTCGTGACGAGTATCAAGGACTCCTAACTGCACACTGAAATGCCTGAAAGCGTCGTTGAGTAGTCCTGTCTGTAGGGCACACAGCACTAAATCACAGCCACGCCTGTGCACTCCAGGCACAGTATTCCTAGCAGTAACAAAGCACAATACGGCCACATTTTTTAAGCCAACTGCCATCAATCTCGGTAGGCAAATATTTCCAGACTACACTGCACAACTGCTTCCCAGTAGATTCTCCCTGCCGCTGGGGCCGATCGCTCCGTCCCCTCCGTACACAGCGCCGCCACCACAAGTTGTCCGCAGCCAACCAATCACTTTTCTCCCCAAACAGGTGCTCCAAATAACCGCAGTTTCTTTTCTCCCGTAGTAGAGCCCCCCAAAAACCAAGGAACATCATCGTCTTCTCGCGAAGTACTGCCGGTCAACAAGACACCACCTGCCCGCACACGCCCCTTGCATATGGAGCTGCTCGCTTGTCATGTCTGCTGCCAGCAGCGGCATGCCTCCCTGGAGCTCGCTACAAGGTTCAGCGTCTCCACTGCTGGCCAACACAGGAAGCAACCACTACGGAACAAAACGCGCCAGGCGGCGCACCCTCCAGGCTTCCAGCGCTGTACACTGTGGCAGACAGTCCGCTGTTGCCCACGTTCCTGGCTTCAAGTCTGCGATTGTCTGCCGTCACGCACAAGATTCCTCGCTGCTATCGTCGTAGTCCACGCATCGATTCGCCGTGGCGCTGCTCTCGGCTGCTATGATCCGCTGCCCGTCCTCTACCACACAGGGAAGACGCCTGCTGCCAAGCTGGACGCCATTTTTAACTACTGACCGAATGAGGTGGCGCAGTGATTAGCAGACTCGTGTTCCGGAGGACGACGGTTCAAGCCCGCGTCCGGCCCTCCTGATTTAGGTTTCCCGTGATTTCCCTAAATCGATTCCGGCACATGCTGCGATGGTTCCTTTGAAAGGGCACGACAGATTTCGTTGCCCATCGTTGCCTAACCTGAGCTTATGATACCGCTCTAAGGACCTTCTTGTCGACGGGACGTTAAACACTGAACTCCTCCTCCTCCTCCTCCATTCTAACTGCTCCGCGTAAGCACAGAACCAATAGCATTTTTTTTTGCTGTCAGATTAGAATTATTGCCATTTCTTCAGTAACTGCAATTTAAAAAATACTATATGGGTAACACTGAGGTCTGACGTAACAGACGGCCTGAAAGCTAAACTAATACAAACACATTATAAAAAATTGACGTATGTTTGATCGTGTGTATGTTTCCCGTCTCCTCCTAACCCACTGGACCGAATTTCAACCAAATCTGGTTCACATATCCCTTACTGTCACACAACAATCTATCATAGTTCAAGAGACATGACGACATATACATGAGATACGTAAAAAACTACCACATCATTTATGACGATTAAATATATTACTTCATTACTATTGACTCTACTCGCAATAAACTTCGCAGTCAGTGTTCACATATGCCGCTAAATGCGCCTACAAAATCATGTCACGGTGCCACATATAGTTTAGAGGTATGACGCCATAAACACTGAGCCACATCGCGCATGAGGCTTTAACACGTTTACTCTGGGCTTCTAAGACACTGCTGCAGTCGAGTCACCTTAAGAATATCCAAGACACCTTTCAGCACTTTTGACAATTGTCAACTGGGAAGCACAAACGGCTGTGGGCCAAAACACTAGTCGTCTGCTATACTAGCTGTATAGCTACGAAGAGACACTGTCTTAGAGAGGTTTACAAAGTAGCGTTGTAGACACCCGAATCAGCCATGCCCAGCTTTCAGAAACTGTCCGTGACCTTTTTGCGACCATTCCATCATCTCAAAGGTGTTTTCATGAGTACATGGAAATGAGATTTTTTCGATATTGCAGTACAAAGTTCAGTGTTTTTTTTTTTTCATTTCTAATAGAAAACTGGCGAAATGAATATTGGGACAATGCCAGGTTTGTCGGCTAGTAAATACATAAAGTAAACGAGTATGAAAATTGTTCTAAAGTAACAATCAATACACATGAATTAGTTGAACGGGGTTGGTGCAATTCGCCTCTTTTGTGGATTAATTACACACATACGTGACCTGCTGGTAGCTACAGTCATGTAGTCTATGGAACTTAAATCAGTGTGGACAGAAACGTATAGATACTGGAAGGCTGCGAGAGGCTCCACTGACATCACCGAATTCGACGACACTGCATCGTATCGTCAATTTACCTACGTTACATTACTTTTTTCGTGTGAATGGTCAGCTGGTCATCTTTGCATTGGGTGATAATCATCTGACAATCCTGAACCATTATCCCAGTGTGTCTGCTAATGCAAATCGAATAAGTGCAATGCTTGTCGCTTTCACACAATAACACTTCAGAGTACGGCATACTGATGCAAGACGAACGAGAGCAATCCTCGATCCTTTGTAATTGAATTTCAGGAGAAACTATGTCGTACCGCCATAAGACCAGCGTGTGTAATGCCTGTTTATTTGACAAAATAATAGGTAAATTACCTTTCCACCAGGCAACTATGCACAAGGACAAGCCAGTACAGTCAAGTGAGTTAGTTTGGAGTAAAATCGGATGCATTTGATTTTTAATGGGTCTCCCAAGCAGTAAAAGTTGTAGACCACGTTAAAAGATCTCGAAATCTGACTCACGACTGATATTGACAGTTATTTATTTACTCTAACGACAGACATAAAACACTAAGAGGTTAATAGAAAGCAAGTTCTGTAGCTATAACTTAAAATTAAATTACAAAACGACGCTGATGCACTGGGAGGTACCAAAAACTGTGGAGTTGGAGGAACAAAAGCTGCTTACATTGGCAGCTCGCGTAATCAAAGTCAACTATAAGGAGCTACAAATATAACCAAAATAAATAAATCCAGCTGCCTGGCAAAGTAAGCAAGTAACAAGCTGCGCAGAATACGGATCGTGCTGCAACATTTGTGCTACCTACATTCCCTTAAACATCTACTATGTGTCAACCTGCACCAAACGGTGGCCGAAGATGGCGCACTCTGTACAGGCCACGAGCAGAGTGATCAACAGCCTGGGCTAGCATAGGCAGTACCAGAGTTCACGACCCTCAACTGTCTAAAAAAGCTACACATGGAGTGGATGCTGCTGTCAATGTGACGATTGAGAATTGTTATTAATTTCATGAAAAGCGGGGGAAAACACATGTAACGCCCCTCGTTCTTCGTATAAAACGCACATATTTGAACTCTATGTCGGCATTAAAGCGAAGCGTTGTTTTCATAATTAGTCAACCTTAATGTCCGAGAACTCTGTCCAGAGCGATTTAATATCGTTGGCTGAATCACAGTTTTAGAGCGAACGCACGTGATCCTCCCACATTGACGGGAAGGCGCCGTGGCCTCTGTCTTTTGAAGTCGTGCGGAAAAGGAAAAATATCTGTTATTCTCTGGAGGCTGTGGGGTGGCCTTGGTGTACATTGACGCCAGGGGTGCAGGCGTCAGCCCGGCTTTCAACTGCCAGAGACGGGGCCGCAGCCACAGTTCGGCGAATTGCCCATTCCGCCCAAAGCTGGCCCGGTCGACCTCATAAGAGGTCCGTGCCCAAAGACTGCAAAGTTGCACAGCAACATCAATATTCAAGAAAGGTAGTAGAAGTAATCTACTAAATTAAAGGCCGATATTTTTAACGTCGATATGCAGCAAGATTTTAGAACATGTATTGTGATCGAACATTATGAATTACCTCGAAGAGAGCGGTCTATTGACACACGATCAATACGGATTCAGAAAGCATCCTTATTGTGAAACACAATAAACTCTTTACACACATGAAGTGTTGAGTGCTATGGACAATGGAGTACAAATTGATTCCGTATTTTTAGATTTTCAAAAGGCTTTCGACACTGTACCACAAAAGAGGCTTGTAGTGAAACTGCTTGCTTATGGAATGGAATATCGCCTTTGTTATGTGACTGGATTCGTGATTTCGTGTCAGAGGGGTGATAGTTCGTACTAACTGACGGAAAGTCATCGGGTAAAACAGAAGCGATTTCTGGCGTTGCTCAAGGTAGTATTACAGGACTTCTGCTGTTCCTTATCTATATAAACGATTTAAGAGACAATCTAAGCAGCCGTCGTAGGTTGTTTGCAGATGATGTTGTCGTTTTGGAGGGCAGCGTGGAGGGTAAAAATCGTAGAGGGAGACCAAGAGATGAATACACCAAGCAGATTCAGAAGGACGTAGGTTGCAGTAGGTACTGGGAGATGAAGAAGCTTGCACAGGATAGAGTAGCATGGAGAGCTGCATCAAACCAGTCTCAGGACTGAAGACCACAAGAAGAAGCTGTCGTTTATCATCTAGGAAACTTATCAGAAGCGCAAAACAAATTGCAAAAATGATTTAGAAAAGATATTTCAATCGTGCGAAAATTGGCAAATTACTCTAAATAATGTAATCTGTGAGGTCATCCACATGAGTCCTAAAAGTAATTCGTTAAACTTCGGATACACGATAAATTAGTCTATTGCAATGACCGTAAATTCAACTAATTACCTAGGAATTACAATAACGAACAATTTAAATTAGAAAGAACACATATAAAATATGGGGAAGGCTAACCAAAGTCTGCGTTTTATTGGCAGAACACTTACAAGATGCAACCGATAGACTAAAGACACTGCCTACACTACGCTTGTCCCTCCCCTTTTGGAGTACTGCTGCGCGGTGTGGATCCTTACCAGATAGGAATGTTAAACGTAGAGCAGCACGTTTTCTATCATCGCGAAATAGGGGAGACAGTGCCACGGACGTGATACGGGATTTGGGATGGACACCATTGAAATAAAGGCGCTTTTCGTTGCGCTGGAATCTTCTCACGGAATTTCAATTACCAACTTTCTCCTCCGAATACGAGAATATTTTGTTGACGCCGACCAACACAGGGAGAAACGATCATCATAATAAAATAAGGAAAATCATAGTTCGGACGGAAACATATAGGTGTGCGTTTTTCCTGTTCGCTTTTCGAGTGTGGAATAATAGAAAATTATTGTGACGGTGGCATGATGAACCCTCTGCCAGGCCCTTAAGTATGATTTGCAGAATATTCATGTAGATGCAGATGTGGGTGAGACTGCAGTGAGCCGGCCGAAGTGGCCGTGCGGTTAAAGGCGCTGCAGTCTGGAACCGCAATACCGCTACGGTCGCAGGTTCGAATCCTGCCTCGGACATGGATGTTTGTGATGTCCTTAGGTCAGTTAGGTTCAACTAGTACTAAGTTCTAGGGGACTAATGACCTCAGCAGTTGAGTCCCATAGTGCTCAGAGCCATTTGAACCATTTTTTGAGATTGCAGTGACTGTCTGCTGACGTCAGAGGTGATACCAGCAGACCCCACCGTGGTGAGCGCAGGGCGGCGTTCTTGGACACACTGCACCCACTTTACTCACTAGTTAACTGAGAAATAGCCGGAGAAAAATGATATAATATCGCATAGCGATATGCGACAGCAACAGTCACATTACTAAAATAGCGTCACTGTCTCTCTCTATGGCGAAACATTTTTCCAATGATGTCACAACCAAATGAACAGTTGTGTCGTCTGGGAACGGCCTAATAGGATTATAGATAATATTTACACGTATTGTGACCAAAAGCGGTCCTAGTACGCTACCCTAAGGCACAGCAGACATTGTATTTCCCTCTGATAATGAGTCGTTTATGAAATGACACCTCTGAAGATAAATAGTAAGTGCACACACAGGAAATGTTTATCCGCGTGGAAACACACTGATTCGAGGATGGGGGATGAAATCCTGCCCCAAATCGAATCTGTCTCCCGGATTAACGACGATGGCCTATCAGCTAGCCAGCCTAGATGTAGCTTTTGCTGTTTTCCACATCAAACTAAGTGAATACAAGGCTGGTAAGTACGTCCCGCTTCAGTTACACGCTACATAACCATCTGGAAAACGTTCTCATACTTGACTTGACTATAATAATTACTTTGGACGCAGATAGAGGTGGGGTACAAAAGTATCCGTCCTTGGAGGGGGGGGGGGGGGCGGGGGGATGTTAGGAAGGTCACGTAGCCATCCAACTGCCACTAATATTGCCTCAACTCAAGCAACAATCCCGAGCCCACAGAAGAAACGGGAAAAGATGAAGGAGGAGAAGAAGAGGAAATAAGTGGCAGATATTTTCCCTAGTTGTTACCCGTCAGGGTAGCCGAGAGAGATAATGCGCTGCTTCCTGGACTCGGGTAGGCGCGCGCCGGCCCCGGATCGAATCCGCCCGGCGGATTAACTGCGAGGACCGGTATGCCGGCCAGCCTGGATGTGGTTTTTAGGCGGTTTTCGACATCCTGTTAGGTGAATACTGGGCTGATCCCCAAGTTCCGCCTCAGTTACACGACTCACAGACATTTGCAAACCTTCTTACTATTTCATGACTTACACTAGATGCAGACAGCTGGGGTGCACTACTTCCGTCCCGGGGGGTTCGGGATGGCGTCAGGAAGGGCATCCGACCACCCTCTGCAATTAACACTGCCAAATCCGTAATAACAAAGCCGACCCCGCGTTGGAGCGAGACAAAGGCCCCGAGAAAGAAAGAAAGAAATTTTCCCTAGTTGTTACACAGCACATCTCCTGCGCCCTGCATTTCTGAGAAGGAATGAAATATAGAACGCGCACACATGGGCTGCTTCCGGGAATAAACAGGTGGGTCAGAGTGAGAGAGATTTTAGCTGCATGATCCCTGGAGTGATACGGCTGCGTGGCGCCACCGAGGCTGTCTTTGAAGTGTGGAGTGCAGGATCGCGTTCTGTGGCGTACAGCCTGTGTGCGAGATTAGCCAATAAGCTTCGCTTACCCTGCCTGCCCTCCCAGGGTTCCAGCGTTAATACTGCTGCTGCAATTTTGTGCTGCAAGCAATGCCCATAAAGCAAAGGGTTGATTACTTCCTTTGCCGATTCAACAGAACTTTCTCGCTTTCGCTCTCTTCCTCTATCTCTCTCTCTCTCTCTCTCTCTCTCTCTCTCTCTCTCTCTCTCTCTCTCGTACACACACACACACACACACACACACACACACACACACACACACACACACACACAGAGTCTCACTAACTACACTCGAATTCGCGATTTCGTGGCAGTTGGCCCTTTTGCCGCTTGCCAGGACATGGAACACCTTATTCAGAAGGCATGGCTACTACAATCACCAGAAAGTGTCAATACTATTATTGTTAATGTTATTCGTTTGTCAGTCCACGGCTGCTATTAACAATATAAGAATGATGTTTGCTTTATTTCTGGTCCTTGGAGTTTCCATAAGTGGAATGTACGTTATGCGAGATGTGTTTCCCCTTGACTTATTGCTAAGCCTTCAGTGACCTGATACACATACACTTTCATATAAATTCAGTACTTTCATCCAGTATATTGTGCCACTATAAAATACAACCAGTTCAGGTCTTGTCACTTTCTTACTCAGGACTTGTGTTTTGTTACTTATAGTATCTTCCGGTGTCATTTCATATGTGTGCTTCCTGTTATCTTTGTGAAGCTTTTCTTCTGCCTACAACATTAAGGTTTCTCACACAACGGAGATCAAGTATTGACTGTTCTAATGATTCCGCATTTGCAGATCGTTTAAAATCGTAGCCATAGTCCCACAAATATACAGCAACACTTAAAACATTCAGAAAAAGTAAAAGGGAGGTAAAGAAACATCTAAAATTAATACCCCTGGGAAAAAACATCGTATGGATAAGTGGATTACCGATATCGATTCGTTTGCAGAGGATGAAATTCATGTTTATGATTATAATTAGAGGAAATAACATATGACCCTCAGGAAGTTACTAGTCATACTCAAAGAATCAGGAATTTTTCAAGGCAGTCGCAAATCCTTGTCCACAGTTTTACACAACCTTGGCTTTTACTATGGACATTTAAGTGGTCGTAAGCTGTTGATGGAGATGGAGGAAACTGCTTCTTGACGATGCCGATTTTCAAGAGATATCCGTAACATAAATACCGAAGAAGTGGTGCGTCTTGACGAAACGCGGCTCAGTTCAGGTCACGTTGTCAAGCAGGGCTGGACAGACGACATAGCTGAAGGAACAATGCCAATGCCTTGTGGTAAGGGAGACAGAATTATTCTTCTTCATGCAGGCACCTCGCAAGATTTTCTTCCAAACAGTCTCCTGCTCTTTAAATCAATGAAAACTAGAGATTCTCACAAACTGGTTCGAAGATTCACTACTAGCAAATCATTGAAAACCGTCCACAATTGTTCTAGATAAAGCTCCTTACCACTCAGTTGTTGTTGACAACGCACCTACCAAGGCAAACCGATAGCAGGAAATGACTGATTGTCCTTAGCGTCACAACGTCGATGGAAGTGAGGACATTAAAAAGGTGAAATTTATGGGAAAAAATCTCGCTCCATAAACCACAGGTTTCCCTATACGAAACCGACGAAGAGACAAAAAAGAAAAAACATACAGTCGTCAGGCTACCACGGTCACAAGAAAAGCTGTCAGGAACAACACCACCCTTTTATTTGTATCACTTTTGTTCTTTCTCAACAATAGATGTTAGCCTATTTAAGATACGTTTTCCGACCGTGATAAACCCGCTTGCTCTTATTTTTGTTATGTTAGAATGAAGTAGGAGGATCAGAAAAGATAAAACAGTTTCGTTACAAACTTATAGCTCTCTGTTTCTCGTGTCGAATCTGTACTGATGGTATTTTCTTGGGTAAAATATTCTGGAGGTAAAATAGCCGCCCATTCTGAACTCCGTGCGGGGATTTCTCATGAGTATGTCTCTTCAGCGGAAAAACAACCGGCGTTCTACGAGTCAGAGCGTCGAATGTGTGATCGCGTAAGATGGCAGGTAGGTTAGAAAATTTGAAAAGGGAAATGGATAGATTGAATATGTAATGGGAACTAGTGAAGTTCGGTGGAACAGGTGAGTACAGGGTTATAAATACCAAAGCACTAGAAGTAGGTCTGAAAATGAATAAGGAAATAGGAATGCGGGTAAGCTACTATAAACAACGTAGTGAAGACATTATCATAACCAAGACAGACACGAATCCATCACCCATCACAGTAATACAAATTTATATGCAACTATCTCCGAAGATAGTGAAGAGCCTGACACAATGTATGGTGAAATAAAAGAAATAATTCACAAAGCTGAGGGAGAGAAAAATTTATTTACAATGGGGGAGTGGAAATAGATAGCACAAAAAGGAACAGAAGGAAAAGGGAAGAAAGAGGAGGTCGACTGGCAGAATTTTGCACAGAATTCAATTTAACGATTGCTAACACTTGGTTTTGAGAATCATGACATTTCATCGTATTTGTCGAAGAGACAAGGAGACAGCAGAAACGGTAAGAAGGAGATTTCAGAACCACTTTTTAAACGGTAAGACTTACAAGGCTCAGGTGTTGCCTTCGACAACAATTAATTGATTATGAACTGCAGATTAAAACTGAAGAAATTTGCAAAAAGGTAGGATAGTAAGTATATGGAACCTGGATCAGTCGAAAGAGGGTTTCAGAGGGAGCTTGAGGCCATGGTTGACTAGAACAGGGGAAGAGAATAAAGCGGAGGACGAATGGGTGACTTTGAGAGATGAAATAGTAATGTCAGATAAAAAAGAAGACATAGTAGAAGCCGTCGCATATCACATTAGATATTGAATCTAATTGATGAAACGGGAAAATATAAAAACGCAACAAGTTAAGAAGGCAAAAAGAAATACAGATGTCTAAAAAATGAAATTTGGATACGCAGAATAGCTAGAGGACAAATGCAAGGCTGTGGAAGCATAAAAAACTTCTGTATAGATAGATTCCACCAAGAGGAAAACTTAAGAGGCCTTTGGACGAAGTAGAAGCAGCTGTATGAAATGAGCTCAACTGGAAAACCAGTACTAAGGAAAAAAGAGAAAGCTGAAAGGTGGAAGGAGTATGTAGAGGAGCTGTACAAGCGAAACGATTTTGAAGGAAGTCATAGAAAGTGAAGAGGAAATTGATAAATATAAGATGGAGGTAACATACTGCGAGAAGAAATTGTCGTAGCATCAAACATCTAAGTCGAAACAAGGCACCTGGAGTAGATCTTCCGTCACAAGTATAGACGTATTTAGCAGATCAAG
Source organism: Schistocerca americana (assembly GCF_021461395.2). NCBI lineage: Eukaryota > Metazoa > Arthropoda > Insecta > Orthoptera > Acrididae > Schistocerca > Schistocerca americana. The sequence goes on along the minus strand of NC_060121.1, from coordinate 165,506,294 downwards.
CCAAGATAGAATATTCCACCTGTTGTGCAAGGTTTGTGAGACAGGCGAAATACCGTCAAATTTCAAGAATAATGTAGAAATTCGAATTCCAGTGAATACAGGTGCTGACAGGTGTGAATATTACCGAGCTACAAATTTAGTAAGTCATGGGTGCAAAATACTGACACCAATTAAATACAAAAGAATGGAAAAACTGGTAGAAGCAGATTTCGGGGAAAATCATTTTGGCTTCCAGAGCAATTTGGTAACACCCGAGGCAGTACTGACCCCACGATTTGACCTAGAAGACAGGGCAAGTAATCGCTAAACAACGTTTATAGCTTAGAAAAAGCCTCTGACAGTCTCCACTGGAATACACTCTTTGAAATTCCGAAGGTAGCATGGTGTCAATAGAAGGAGCGAAAGACTATTTACAACTTGTGCAGAAACCAGACGGCAGTTATAAGTATCGATGGGTATGAAAAGGAAGCAGTGGTTGAGAAGGGAGTAATACGGGATTGTAGCCTATACTCGAATCTGAATCTGTACATAGAGCAAACAGTAAAACAACCAAAGGAAACTCTGGAGAAGAGATTAAAGTTCACTTAGAAAAACAAAAGTTTGAGGTTTGCCAGTGACACTGTAATTCTGTCAGGTACAGTAAAACGCTTGGCGGAGCAGTTGAACGGAACATACAATATCGTGAAAGGAGGCCTGGGCCGGATGAAATAGAGTGAAGAGCTGCATTAGACTAACCTTCGGGCTGAAGACCTCAACACAACACAACGTCTTACAATGTCCACCCTGTTCTCACTACTTAGGAATGTGAAAAAATTTAAATAATAACAACCAGCAGAATAGCAACCAACGGTTAGTACCACTTCCAAACATAATATACTTGCTGAAACATATGTATTCAATCAAAAGGAAATCTCATTGCAGAAAACTAGGAAAGTATGAGACAGAGTTGCTGGACAACCGGCCGCTGTGTCTGAGCGGTTCTAGGCGCTTCAGTCTGGAACCGCGCGAACGCTACGGTCGCAGGTTCGAATCATGCCTGGATGTGTGTGATGTCCGTAGGTTAGTTAGGTTTAAGTAGTTCTACGTTCTAGGGGACTGATGACCTCAGATGTACGTCCCATAGTGCTCAGAGACATTTGAACCATTTAGTTGCTAGACAATATTTTCAGGAGACGAAATTTCAGTACTGCCTGCGGGCACATATAAAAGTTTGTGGTTTTCGAAACTACTAGAGAGATGTAGGTTGGGAAAGGGTAAAGAGGAGGGGAAGGCCACTCAGATCCGAACTTCACATCCATTTGGACAACGTGTATGTACAAGTATTTCAACCCACTGAAAATGCCTCCATTTATTAAGGCGAAATGTGTCTTCATCCAGATGAACGTAGCCAAACATAATCTAAAAATTGTTAATTTAATAAAGTTTTCATCATGTTTTCCACCATCTCCTTTTCAGAATAGTCGAGGTTCTTCGTACAGCACAACGATGGGCGCATCGGTGTGCGGATACTACGAAGACAACGAACGTTGCCAGATTGCACTCGTAGACGTCACACGGACCTAGCGTCAGACATGACTGTAAGATGTACGTTTGGATAAACAACACGATCAATTCTGGTTCGCACGGCTCGTAATTTAGACTACAGGGCTTATACTTCTGACGTATCTGTGGTATATCTCCGAAGTCTCCGTCACTTTCTCTTCAATACTTATATTTATCTATCAGATTCCATGGGACCAGGTGGATCAGATCTACTTCGTCATGGAACGAGTCAGCATGCTGATTAAAAAAATATACAACCAAAAGAGCTAACGTTAAAAGCTACTATGTATAAGAATAACATATAACGTAGAAAAGTTCTCAACAACTGCCGGGAAATCCGGTACAGAATAAAAGAATTGACGCGGGGGAGCCTTCCAAAATCTTAATCTTGGATTTGAATATTCTGGGTTTATCATTCAGCCTTTTCAGTTCTGCTGGAACTGAAAGAGAATCATAGCGAATCGTGGACGACCTTCTCCACCGTGTTTAAGGAAGTGTTGTCCAAGTGAATATCGTTTTTCAGTCAAGTATCCACTGAACAAATGCAGTTTCTTCTCACTGAGTCAATATTGTCAACAACGATCCCGGTATGGAATATATGTACAGGGACTGAAAAGTGAGAGGAAGAGAGAGAGAGAGGGAGAGGAATTCCGAGGAATCTGAACAATGTCCTACATGAAATTCACGACTAACGCAACAGACCAATCTGACGAGCCTTTTGCTGGGCTATGAATGTTCTCATATGAAATGACGGTGTGTAAGTATACAAGGTAAACTGCGTTCATCGAAGATTAGTTGGCCAAACTCGAGAGTAATTTTCTCACGGACCGTTCTTCAATGACTGTATCCCCGCCTGTGCGTTAGTGGAGGCACAACCTTCAAATCGTTGCCTACAGTTATGGAAACTAGGGGTCCGGCTTCAGAGGAGGTTTCTGTAGCGGGTCTCGTTCAGGAACTCTATGAACTTTCGACGAGCAGATGGCTGACGTGCTGCAGTGACACAACGGCGCGCTCAGGTTCGCTACCCCTAAATTTTTCTCATACGACTTGGAAAAATGTTTGGGGAAATAAAGGTTTTTTTCGTTACCAACAGCTTTTAATGTCGGTTTAAGGAAGAACGACAGGGTGGCGGTTGAAAACAATCGAAATTGCTATATTACGGAATTCGAATTTATTTACATTGAAGATTTAATCCCCAAAATATCATGAGCGAACTCCAAAATGTAACAATTCTATGCGCGTTTGAATCCGAGCGGGCACAGCACGCCTCGGTGTTAGAGAATCGGTTCCGAGATCACACTCCCCTAGTTGCGTGCGTGAGATGTTTAAAGGCTTTGAGTAAACCTGAATTTCTGGAGCGTTGTTTGGACGGCTTTACTCAAAATGTGAACGAAAGTCTCAATAGTCTCATTTGGCGATACGCTACAAAAATAACATCCACCCGAAGCGAAATTGTAAGTATTACTTTAAATTTGGCTCAATGTCTATTTAGTGTGTGCCATACTGCGTTAATGCACGTGGCAAATGCCCTTCAAATCAAAATCGGCGAGGAAATGCGCCGATTCTGTGAATCTAGAGAAGTCAGCGGCGCTGCGCCCAGCGACTACAAAGGATCTGACGACGAAACTGAGAACTTATCAGGGGAATGTAGCAGAAAGCGCCCACTAGCCGATGCGATAGTTATTATGGACCAGGCATCTAAGATATCCCGTAAGCTTTCAGCTTTGTCCCTTCTTTCTATATAATAAATATTTGTCAAACGATAAAAGCTTATTTCACAAAACAATGTTTTCTGGCATGGTTGTCGTCGCCCAGGCTACAATTACCATCCGATTATAAAGACTCTAAGCAAACTGAATTCTATTCAATTCATCGCAGCCGATTTTCTTGTGTTATGTTTATTATTTTTTTCGGGCATAAAAGTAGAGTCCAAAAGTGGCCATATGTTTTCAACTACCTATAATTTCGCAAAAAAAAAGTTTTTTAGCAAATTCCTGCGATGAACTAAAATTACATCTGTAAAGATCAGGGAGATACGTCAATATTGTGTTCCAGATAACCACAATCGGAGTTACAGCGAAAACCGTCGATCTGCCTCCTTTAGAGATGCCCCGGGAAAGCCCCAGTTACACAGTGAAGATATTAATATTTTTCAATAAAAAATACCAATAAAAACTTCAATGTACGTATTATTCATTGCAGCAAACCCCATTTGTCTACTACATTCGAGTACAGAGGAAACAAATCTTTAATCTGAGAAATATTTTTGTCCGTCACCTTGTCGTTCCCCCTTAATGATGAAGTGCCTATCATTTCGCTAAAGGTCATAGTTATTGTGATATTTCGAGCATAAATAACATACTGCGTCAAATTCGAATTCGTTCCAATGAAAAGTAGGCGTCGCTTTGTATCTGCGTTTGACGAATGGGAGGACATCAACATCTATTTCCGATCTCGAGAAAATGGATTGTATATAGCGCATTCAGTTCTGTTCACACACACACACACACGCACACACACACACACGCACACACACACACACACACACACACACACACACACACACACACACACACACACACAGCCACACATACACATACACACATGCGAGAATAAAATATTCACAATGTCCCTCACATACCGTAAACGGTTCAAGATATCGATACAAGATTTTGACAAATGATAGCTCACAAATAGAAGGGTAATTTGCTATATGGTAAACGTATTTTCTTGTCTTTTGTGATATACGAGCAACTAGATTTTTACAGTGGAATGATGTAATTTTTAAGAGCCGTCGACAGATGGTGAAATGAGAATAAATGTAACTTTGCAACACGATAAGCGAAGAAATTATACGTTTACTGTTGTACCGAGAATGTGCTTTTTCGTAAGTTTATGACCTGATTTGTCCTCAGTTCCTCGCCTAATAAATCACTGTTGCGTGATTGTGTTACAGCTGCAACTGCATTACGATGTTTGAGGGGTCACATTGTGTAAATTCCGCTTCGTTTTCCCAAAGAAGCTAATTTTTAGTACTCAACAAGAGAAATGTAGCGGATACTCGAAATTGGACACAGATAAATGAGTGGTTTCCAGGTGACAATAAGTTTTAGTTGATACAAGCATGGTGAAGAGGTTGGACGAATGGCCACATCGAAATACTTAGCCTGTACAATCGTACCGTGAAGTACCCTGTGTGTGAAAACTGAGAATGAACACTACACAATCGAGAACAAAAAATAGGGCGTAAAAAGAGAAACATTTCTAGGCAGTATTCTAACTGTGGACCGAAGTGTTATTAAAACTAACAACAGTGCCAAACGAGGAAATAGCTGAAACACGTCCAAGCAGTGGGCGTTTCCTGATGAGAGCGAAAATCGGACATTATACATCGTTTGTAACATCAACATCTTTTTAACGAACTATTTAAGAAGCAGAAAGCAAATCGGATCGTGAATATGTTTCTTTACAGACCACTAATGACGCTTTATTTCAATAAAACGAAATGCATTTGATGACAAAAAAACGAATTTTGTTGTAGTTCCAATGACGGATTTAAAATGCCTTCAGCAATATCAGAATTAATCTGAGAATGGTATAGGTCTCTTTAAAGAAGAGTAGAACGGGTGGTGGGGGATGAATTGTGTACACCAACAAAAAAAAATGGCTCAAATGGCTCTGAGCACTATGGGACTCAATTGCTGTGGTCATAAGTCCCCTAGAACTTAGAACTACTTAAACCTAACTAACCTAAGGACATCACACGCATCCATGCCCGAGGCAGGATTCGAACCTGCGACCGTAGCAGTTGCACGGTTCCAGACTGCGCGCCTAGAATCGCGAGACCACCGCGGCCGGCGTGTACACCAACACCATAGTGCGCGCCAGTAAAATATTGTTTGTACGATGTTCATTAGTGTAGTCTATTACCCACAACTGTGTTATGACCATTATTTTACAGGTATTACGAATTACTGTAATTCACAAAGGGTTGGGTTGGGTTGTTTGTGGGAAGAGACCAAACTGCGAGGTCATCGGTCTCGTCGGATGAGGGAAGGATGAGGAAGGAAGTCGGCCGTGACCTTTCAAAGGAACGTCCCGCCATTTGCCTGGAGCGATTTAGGGAAATCACGGAAAACCTAAACCAGGATGGCCGGACGCGGGACTGAACCGTCGTCCTCCCGAATGCGAACTTCACAAAGGCTCAAGAACACACCATTCCTGGCACGTTGAATTTTAATGGTTCTCAGAGGGATGCCCACGATTCTGAATTATATCTAGGTATCTTGAATGTTGCTTATCGGCAATCCATTCTCTTTTTTACCCAATTTATGAGATTTTTGGTTCGAGAAATACATGAGTACATAGCGCACAGACAGCTGCCGATTGTCACAGTTTTCTTCCTAAAGTCGTCCATATTTTCTCTCAAACATATAAACATAAACTACTTTCACAATAGCAAAATGTACTACAATTAATAAAATGCCTACAAAATGCCACACTGTACAACGTACTTGTGGTAAGATACAGTCGCTACTTTTGAAATCCGTCACCCATGGCCGCTGACAAGTCGAGCTTGCACTATGTTCGTGGATCCGTCGATTAATCAAGAAAATCCGCCGAGTTTCCCCGACACACGAACGGATCCGGCCTGCGGGCAGATTGGAGAGACTAGATCCCAAGGGCGGAGCCAGCAGGTTAGTGCCAAAGGACGCGCCTCAGATCGGCCGGCCTCCTGGTATTGGAGTTTTTATGGCCTCTCCACACTGTTGCCACTCCAGTTCAATAACATGCTATCAGCCCTCAACGACTGCAGCAGCACTAAGTACTGCGAGGTAAACACAGCTGGAAATAAGATGTGCATAAAATAAATACACTATTGGCCATTAAAATTGCTACACCAAGAAGAAATGCAGATGATAAACGGGTATTCATTGGACCAATAAATTATACTATAACTGACATGTGATTACATTTTCACGCAATTTGGGTGCATAGATCCTGAGAAATCAGAACCCAAAAGTCCGCCCCTGGTAGCTGAGTGGTCAGCGCGACAGAATGTCATACCTAACGGCCCGGGTTAGATTCCCGCCTGGGTCGGAGATTTCCTCCGCTCACGGACTGGGTGTTGTGTAGTCCTTATCATCATCATTTCATCCCCATCGACACGCAAGTCGCCGAAGTGGCGTCAACTCGAAAGACTTGCACTAGGCGAACTGTCTACCCAACGGGAGGCCATAGCCACACGGCGTAGTACCCAGAACAACCACCTTTGGCCGTAATAACGGCCTTGATACGGCTGGGCATTGAGTCAAAAGGAGCTTGGATGGCGTGTACAGGTACAGCTGCCCATGATGCTTCAACACGATACCACAGTTCATCAAGATTAGTGACTAGCGTATTGTGATGAGCCAGTTGCTCGGCCACCATTGACCAGACGTTTTCAATTGGTGAGAGATCTGGAGAATGTGCTGGCCAGGGTAGCAGTCGAACATTTTCTGTATCCAGAAAGGCCCGTACAGGACCTGCAACATGCGGTCGTGCATTATCCTGCTGAAATGTAGGGTTTGGCAGGGATCGAATGAAGGGTAGAGCCACGGGTCGTAAAACATCTGAAATGAAACGTCCATTGTTCAAAGTGCCGTCAGTGCGAGCAAGAGGTGAGCGAGACGTGTAACCAATGGCACCCCAAACCATCACGCCAGGTGATACGCCAGTACGGCAATGACGAATACACGCTCCCAATGTGCGTTCACCACGATGTCGCCAATCACGAATACGACCATCATGATGCTGTAAACAGAGCCTGGATTCATCCGAGAAAATGACGTTTTTCCATACGTGCACCCAGGTTCGTCCTTAAGTACACCATCGCATGCACTCCTGTGATGCAGCGTCGAGGGTAACCGCAGCCATGGTCTCCCAGCTGGTAGTCCATGCTGCCACAAACGTCGTCGAACTGTTCGTGCAGATGGTTGTTGTCTAGCAAACGTCCCCATCCGTTGACTCAGGGATCGAGACGTGGCTGCACGACCCGTTACAGCCATGTGGATAAGATGCCTGTCATCTCGACTGCTAGTGATGCCGTTGGGAACCAGCACGGCGTTCCGTATTACGCTCCAGAACCCACCAATTCCATATTCTGCAAACAGTCATTGGATCTCGACCACCGCGAGCAACAGTGTTGCTATACGATAAACCGCAATCGCGATAGGCTACAATCCGGCCTTTATCAAAGTCGGAAACGTGATGGTACGCATTTCTCCTCCTTACACGAGGCAATACAACTACTTTTCACCAGGCAACGCCGGTCAACTGCTGTTTGTGTATGAGAAATCGGTTGCAAACTTTCCTCGTGTTAGCACGTTGTAGGTGTCGCCACCGGCGCCAACCTTGTGTGAATGCTCCAAAAAGCTAAACATTTGTCGGTTAAATTTCGCGTCAGTAGCACGTCATCTTCGTGGTGTAGCAATTTTAATGGCCAGTAGTGTAGCATGATATAAAGAGGCAACGTGTGTCAGTGCATCTCTCTCGTTTACTTTCTCTAACTGTTAAGAAGAGAACTACACCACCTAAGGCACGAACTGACAAAGTGCGATACAAAGATTGCCTACAAAGGGTACCTCCATACGGCGGCGACCCTGCTGTGTGCTATACAATATGTAACTGAAAGGTGTCGCCAACCTTTTCGGTAACGTTCCTTACACGTAGACGAAGGAGGTATGTTACGTGAACATGTGTTCGGAAAAGGTTTATTTCCATAGTCGAGGTCATTTTCGACTCGCGTCAGAGATTTAATGTGACCGCGGGTTGATGCACATACCCTTGCTACCTGAGGGTAACCTAAATATTTCATTTAGGGGAATGTTTCATAATGTAACCAAGAGGATACACTGAAGCCGCGCGGGATTAGCCCAGAGGTGTAAGGCGCTGCAGTAATAGACTGTGCGGCTGGTCCAGGAAGAGTTTCGAGTCCTCCCTCGGGCATGGGTGTTTGTTTGTTTGTGTGTGTGTGTGAGTGTGTGTGTGTGTGTGTGTGTGTGTGTGTGTGTGTGTGTTTGTTCTTAGGATAATTTAGGTTAAGTAGTGTGTAAGCTTAGGGACTGATGACCTTAACAGTTAGGTCCCATATGATTTCACACACATTTGAACATTTTTGAAACACTGAACATTCCATGTAAGAAAACATTTCGTGTAATGCTGCTACGTTCTGTTTCCGTGTGTTTCCCATGATTAATTTGATTTTGAAGATAAATAGAAAATGAGCTGAAACATGGAAATATTGCGTTTCCTCACCCATGGCCATGTAACACATTTTCTTCTTCTACGTGTGAAAGTTTGGCAGTCCTTTTTTGTTACACCGTGAAAGTTTGGCAGTCCTTTTTTGTTACACCCTGTATTTGCTAAGGACACTACCTCAAGATTTTACCTAAAGCGTTCATTGGCGTGTCACGCTTCTTTTTCGTGTTGATATATTGGACAGACTCTACCAGCACAAAGGTAATTTTCAGCTGATAACCAACTTTCCACCATCCATTGATATTTCTTGGAGATGATGTGGCTTGCCTGAAACTCCGGTTCTAGACTTTTAGCATATTGTTCCCTGCAGTCTGGCTCTCACTCGCATAAACAAAAGTAATCATAGGTCGTAGATGTAGAATTATACAACAGGGGCTTTCTGAAGAGTATAAGCTCCATAACCTGATTTGCGACAGTGGTTAAGATGAGGAACTATCAGTAAGTCATCTGATGCGATGGTAGTGCACATGATCAATTAATGTAGTATGATCGTTTAAAGATTTTAGCTGACTGTTTTCTTTTCTTGTTTTATGTTTATTTACTGTAAATGGTTAAACTACATTACAAATAAGGAAGCAAACATTTAATCGCAGCTGCGTACAACTTTCTGTATCTTTTTGCAAATACGAGAGGCATCAACATCGAGAACACCTAATACGGCAAACGAGCGGTCATCCTGCAATTGGAATAACTGAAGGGGGCGAAGCAAAGCAGGAGCGACGCCGGCTAGCGTGGCACCGCTCTGACTCCGGCCGGGTCGATGAATAAATCAGCACTGGCCCAGTTTATACATGGCACTGCTCAGCGGGATGACATTGCTAACAGCAACAGGGCCGGCTCGCAATACGCTGAGCTAATGTTTGGACGCTGCGAGAGCCCCCCATATAGGGGAAACTCAGAGTACTGCAGAGCAAGCTGTGGCCGGACCTGGAGCCACTGCACAGTAGCACCTGCTGCTCACTGTATCTTTGGCTTTTCGAAAGTCTGCTGTCTACGTCAGACAAACGAGCGCACCTGATCGTTAGCTGTGTGAACGTACCATAGATGAAGAAATATGCTGCTCTTTCTTAGTACTGTAACGCCAAGTCAAAAAGAAAATAACGAAATTTCATGTATTACGAGGTTATAATTAAAGTACAGCTACGCGCAGAAGTCAAATGTGGATTGTAAGTATCGTATGGGAGCAAAATTTGGTAGACATGCTAATTCGTTAATCCGGAACCAATTTAACCTCCAAAAGAGAAAAGAAAAGCTTTTAATTTTGTCCTTCAGGTGCAAAAACGACGCCAAGGGTGCAAGAAAGACGTACGGAAATGTTTCCTTTGTGTAATGAATTAGGAATGGGAATTGGGCAAAAACAGGCCAAACTAGTGAGGGAGGCATCATAATGGTGATTTTATTATTAACCGCTGCTCACATAGTTTGTTGAATATGAGCACCGGAGACATAGACGAGATGATGTACAGCGCCAGATTTGCAACTGGTGGCCAAAATTGTAACTAATTTTTTTTCAACTGTACATCGATCCCGCATTAACGCATTAGCATATCTACCAAGTGTCACTACCATTACCACCATTACAACCTACACTAGTACGTCATTCTATGCTTCTGCAACTCTGTTCTAGAGTTCATCAATCGTAGTGGCTGGCGATTAGTGGCGCGTCAGTCCTGTGGGAACTCACGAACAGATTTCCATAACGATTTTCTACTCTGTAGCAGAGTGAGTGCTGATATGAAACTTGTTGGCAGGTTCGTGTACAAGTCTGGCACATTCTGATGCAGAGTAAAAATTCAATCTCGAAACAGTCGCCTGCAATATTGCTAATCCATTTTTCTGAATCATACCATTTACCAGAAGTGCTATTCTCGTAAGGTATGCAGGATAACTTCTGATAAGTCTGGAAGATCGAATATCTACTGGTGGAAGTAAAACTGTGTGGGTGGGTCGTCAATCGTGCTTCGACACCTCAGCATGTAGAGCACTTGACCAAGAGTGGCAAAGGACGCAGCATTGAGTCTCGGTCGGTGAAACAGTTTTAGTCTCCCAAGCCGTTTCGTGACCACATGCTCGCAATAACTGATAGAGCTGCTGAATGTGCTGCCTGGGCTAGAGTCGAAAACGCTGTGTATTGATGTCTGTCTGGACAGCATAGGAAACATAGGTCTTGCATTATCTTGTTGAATGATAACGTCACAGACACATCAAAGACAGAGTAAGGCCACTGGCTTAGTGTGATTTGTACGGCAGGCAATATTTCCCTTTGTATTATTTCTTATGGCTTGTTCCATTTCATTACCGTACTGAGCATGGCAGGAATACTTGCTTAAATGCGTCTGAGGGCTCTGTAATTAGTCCAATCTTATTGAAACGGCAGGAAGCGAGGTGTGGAAAGTCGAACATGCTCATGGTTTTACTGAACAACTGTCAATTAATCATTTATTAATGGAAACAAAACATGAATATTAAACTGTAGCTGTCTCGAAATATATCTGAGTACATTTTCTCGAGGACAACAAATCTTTAATCTTTGATACTACAACCGGTAGAAAACTATATTCCTGTAATCTCTCTTCCATATTACACTGAAGACCCAAAGAAACTGGTACAAGTGCCTGATATCCTGTTGGGTCCACGAAAGCAAGCAGAAGTGTCGCAACACGACGTGGCATGGACTCGACTAATGTCTGAAATAGTGTTGGAGGGAACTGACACCAAGAATCTTGCAGTACTGTTCATAAATCCGTAAGAATACGACAAGGTGGAGACCCCTTCTGAACAGTATGTTGCAAGGCATCCCAGATATGCTCAGTAATGTTTATGCCTGGGGAGTCTGGTGGCCAGCGAAAGTGTTTAAACCCAGAAAAGTGATCCTGGAGCGACTCTATAGAAATTCTGGACGTGTGAGGTGTCGCATTGTCCTGCTGGAATTGCCCATGTCCGTCGGAATGCGCAATGGACATGAATGGATGCAGGTGATCAGATAGGATGCTTACGTACGTGTCACCTGTCAGAGTCGTATCTTGACGTAACAGGCGTTCCATATCACTCCAACTGCACACGTCAAATACTATTATAGAGCCTCCATTAGCTTGAACAGTCCCCTGCTGACACGCAGGGCCAATGGATCAATGAGGTTGTCTGCATAGCCCTACACGTCCATCCTCTCGATGCAATTTGAAAAGAGACTCGTCCGACCAGGCAACATTTTTCCAGTCATTAACAGTCCATTGTCGGTGTTGACGGACCCAGGCGAGGCGTAAAGCACTATGTCGTGCAGTCATGAAAAGTCCACCAGTGAGCCTTCGGCTCCGAAAGCCCATATCGATTATGTTTCGTTAAATGTTTCGCACCCTGACACTTGTTGATGACCCAGGGGAAGTTCAAGGATTGTTCTGTGATACACATCTCCCAATCATTTGGATTTATTTGCATATCAAAAGTTAGACAGTAACGATTAAGGGGAAAATGATATTCCAATACTCTAACTGATAATTAATTCCTTGCACGTAATAATGGGTACCTGTGGCAACTTCTGAATAAACTGTTTAATAATGGCTAGCTGTGGAAATGCTAATTTGATGAAACCAATATGAAGGTCAGGGGGAAAACTAAGGATAAATTGAACAAGTATCGAGAAATTGTTGTGAAATTTAACAACTCAATGTAATACATAGGACTATTGAAAGTAACACGTAAGCTTACAGAAGGTGACATGCAGATTTATTGAAAGGAATATGTCACACTTTTTGTGGATTTTGGAAGCAAATTATTCACGGCTTCCCAAGCTAAATCTTCAGAGTGAAGCTCTGAGATTGTAAAATTGTAAATTGACTTGGAATTTCCTACATCTCACATGATAGTTGCTCGCTCTCATCAGTGTAACACCAGCGGCCCTCCTCCGTAACTAAGAGTTGCATGGCCCTAAAGCGCATCAGATTAGCCGCTAGTTAAAGCAGACAAGGATGGCAGAGCAGCAGCAGTGTCCGAAGATGACAGGTGAGACGAGAAGATCTTAAGCTTACTAACAAGCAAGAAGCACGAAGAAAAAGAAGAAGAAGAAGTGAAGTGATGTGAAGTGATTTGTGTGCGAGGCCATACAACAAGGAAACCTCAGTCCGTCGTGTTTTTCGGTATATTCTCAAATTGATTAGCTGGGCTCTGAAATTTCTGAGCTCCAACCAATCTAAATGCTCCTCAGAGAGCGCACGTTCCTTTTGTGAGTTAGATTTCACTTGGTTAATCAATGATTTCCTTTCTGCCGTTCTCATCTGAAAAGTCATTTCTTTCTCTTCTCAGCCAATGAGGCAACTTCCCTCCGGCACTGTCGAACTTCTCTGTCACTCTGGAAAAAGTTTAGATGAACGAATTTCTGTGGGTCTTGCGTCCTTAGTCAAAATTTTTTATAAGACTTAACACATTTGGCGGCATCTCACGGTTTTCAGAGACCTAGCTTGTGGTTCTCTTTTCACTCTCAAGATATCGATCTCCAGCGTCCGTTCCAAAAGTTGGCTTTCTACGTTTGGTTGACAATAGTGCCATTTGCTAAAAATGCCTCCTCATTCCACGTCACAAAAGCATTTGCGTCAGCAGTCACACAGATATTGTAACTTTTGTCCATCTGCCGGGCTGCGCCATGGGATACCACAAAGATAGCGAACTGGGCCCAGCCATGGTAATGTCTGCCTTTCTTTGCTGGCCTCCTAAGAAGGACTCGTCAGCGTCCTTGACTGTTCTGGTACTCTCGATTCTGTGCCTGTGTCGCCCAGTGTGCTTCCAAAATAATCCCTTATTTATAACCAGCATGAAAATCTGTTTTAGATTACTACAGAAGCTGACAGTCGCTGTTTATTTTATTTCAATTCATTTCTCCGGTTTTAATTAATTTTTGAGGTCGAGGGTGGGTCTCTACTATCAATTTTTGTGGATTTACATATGTTGTGTGACTGCCCCAAAATAACATAGCTTAATACTCTATCATTAAGGCACAATGATCTACCAAAGATGACAACAAAGGAAAGTGCTTATGACCAATGTTAAAAGAAAGAATGTTATGGAAAATACTTAAATTTGTAACAACATCAGCTTCTTCGCAACCAGTGGTACCTTTTCTCTGTGAATCGTGAGAGACATTTATAAGCAATCAGTGTATTCTTTAAAGTAAATGCTAACGCAAAAATTCTAGGCTACGCAGAGAACATTAGTTACACCTACATCGAAGTGCTTATATAACATTGATGCGCACTAATCTTCGCAGAATGAGATGGCAGCACACTGAGATCAGTAACATACAGGATGAACATTAATGAAACCGACAAACTTCACGAACGTATTCCGGACCGGAAATGGGGAAAAAAAGGTCGCATGGACATGTGTCCGGAAATATATCGTTGCCACGGCAGAGGGCGCTGACGAATGAAAGTTCCTCTGAACACGTGCCATTTGTTCTTGTATATTGTAGGCTGTGTGATAGACGCAGCGTACTGTAAGGCATTGATCACAGAAATCTCATAATGGTGATGGGCTAGTGTAAAAACCATCGACAAAATCTGTCCTGATAATCCTTGCACTAGAAGCAAAATTTGGAAATTTGTGGTAAGGTCTTATGGCAACAAATTGCTGAGGTCATCGGTCCCTAAGCTTACACACTACTTCATCTAACTTAAACGAATTCACGCTAAGGACGACACACACACCCATGCCCGAGGGAGGACTCGAACCTCCGACGAGGGGAACCGTGCGGACCGTGACAAGACGCCTTAGACCATGCGGCTACCCCGCGTGGCAAGTAGCAGTTGTCATGCACGACACACATAACTGTACTCTGGCTTACACCATGTTGGCCGACCACTTGCCTGGAGCTTGTACTGAGGTTCGTCTCAATATCCTGCAGAACTCGGTCGTCCAGATTTGGTGAACGAACAGTTCGCGGCTTTTCAGCACGTTCTTCTGTCTGAAAGGACCCATGATTGCACAAACGCCCAAATGGGCTTGAAATGTTGTGTGATGTGGTTAGTGCTTGTGAGGGTATTTGTTTTGGTATAGCCGTACTGCCTCTCGACTGTTTCTATCCGTCTGGCCATACACAAAAAACGTCTCGACTTGTTCCCGACATAAATACCGGACCATCCTGCCGCTGCTGCTGCTTACAGTACTCTGCGTCAATCAGACAGTCTGCAACACAGAAGGATCACATGGCACATGGTGAGAGGAACTGTTATTCGACGGCGCAATATGCAGTGGCAACGAAGCATTTCCGGACTCATGTTCATAGGATCTTTCTTTCTCCATTTCCAGTCAGGAATACGTCCCTGCAGTTTGTCGGTTTTACAGTTGTTCGCTCTGTATATCGAACCGTCCAATATAGAACCTCAGAGTTACTAGCACAATAAACATTTAAAGATATTGGAATGGCGGGAAGCTTCAAGATTTTACATTTCAATAAAACGCGACATTGCGCTGCAGCACTTAAAAACATGGTTACAGACACAGGGAAACAACGATTAACCAAACTCATCACTAATTTCAAAAAATAGGGGCGAACAAGAATGATGCATTGCAAAACAGACCCCTCACTTCCACCACGGACGAAATCATTCACATACAGAGTTTAACAAGGACATTGACTTATGCACGGGGGGAAAATAATATAATTTAAGGAACAATACAAACAAAGTAGAAGGCATCAGAAAAAAAACACCACCCCGTACGAACCACAAAGACCGAACAACCAACGTCGCCCACACTCCTGACTGACCTCTTGCAGCCGCAGCTGAGCTCCATGCTAATGTGATCACGGCACTTTCCCATCCACACCAAACGGGACATGACAGGAATAGCAAATACACGGTCGCCTTATTCCACATACAGTAGCAAATTAATGGGAAGCAACCAGCTGATACTAGTTGTTGCTGGCACCTTAGCGTCAATCTGGGTGTCGTATTCGGTACTCGGCACCGAGGAAATGGCAGTCGGACAGCCGGTTACTCCACAACATCCACTCGTGTCCCTCCCTCCGTGCACGGCATCGAGAAATGTCAGACAAACAAACAGCCTACACTCGATGCGCACAGCTCAGGAATGCCGTCGTGGCTCAGCGATCACGTCCACAGCTCCAATACCCAAGGCAACCCAGCGGACCCGTGTGTTCCCTTCCTGGTTCGTCGGCGGACTAGTTACTGAGCCTCAAATGGTTCAAATGGCTCTGAGCACTATGGGACTCAACTGCTGAGGTCATTAGTCCCCTAGAACTTAGAACTAGTTAAACCTAACTAACCTAAGGACATCACACACATCCATGCCCGAGGCAGGATTCGAACCTGCGACCGTAGCGGTCTTGCGGTTCCAGACTGCAGCGCCTTTAACCGCACGGCCACTTCGGCCGGCTACTGAGCCTCGCACTATCCGATGCTGCTCTACTTCCGCCTTGGACACAGATGACAAGCGCGGCAGTGCACTTGTGGCAGGTCTTTCTGGTATCGATAGCAAGGCTCAATTATCGTCATAGGGTAATAGAAAACGTGTAGTATCGATAGTGTCCAGAGTATTAAGAAAGCCACTTTTGTTACAGCCAGAAAACCCCGAAAAAGTTACGTTAAACATGCACACACTTACATAATTTTTTACGAAATAGCGAGACATCTCAGAAATCCTATTATCCACCTGGATTATTTGACCTTGAAGGCACAGTGACAGTAACATTAGTACCGGGCAATGGAGGGGATGGAAATATATTTCTAGATCACATTTTAATAGGTTTCTACAGGCAGTACTGGATTGTAAGGCGTACCCAGGAGCAGATATAGACTCAGATCACAATATAGTAGTGATGAAGAGTAGGCTGAAGTTCTAGACATTAGTCAGGAAGAATCAATACGCAGAGAAGTGGGATACGGAAGTACTAAGGAATGACGATATACGTTTGAAGTTCTCTAACGCTATAGATACAGCAATAAGAAATAGCACAGTAGGCAGTACATTTGAAGAGGAATGGACATCTCTAAAAAGGGCCATCACAGAAGTTGGGAAGGAAAACATAGGTACAAAGAAGGTAGCTGCGAAGGAACCATTGGTAACGGAAGAAATACTTCAGTTGATTGATGAAAGGAGGAAGTACAAACATGTTCCGGGAAAATCAGGAATACAGAAAAACAAGTCGCTGAGGAATGAAATAAATAGGAAGTGCAGGGAAGCTAAGACGAAATGACTGGAGGAAAAATGTGAAGACAAAAGATATGATTGTCGGAAGGACACACTCAGCATACAGGAAAGTCAAAACAACCTTTGGTGACATTAAAAAAAGCAACGGTGGTAACATTAAGAGTGCAACGGGAATTCCACTGTTAAATGCAGATGAGAGAGCAGATAGGTGGAAAGAATACATTGTAAGCCTCTATGAGGTTGAATATTTGTCTGATGTGATAGAAGAAGAAACAGGAGTCGATTTAGAAGAGAAAGGGGATCCAGTATTAGAATCGGAATTTAAAAGAGCTTTGGAGGACATACGGTCAAATAAGGCAGAAGGGATAGATAACATTCCATCAGAATTTCTAAAATCCCTGGGGGAAGTGGCAACAAAACGACTATTCACGTTGGTGTGTAGAATATATGAGTCTGGCGATATACCATCTGACTTTCGGAAAAGCATCATCCACACAATTCCGAAGACGGCAAGAGCTGACAAGTGCGAGAATTATCGCACAATCAGCTTAACAGCTCATGCATCGAAGCTGCTTACAAGAATAATATATAGAAGAATGGAAAAGAAAATTGAGAATGCGCTAGGTGACGATCAGTTTGGCTTTAGGAAAAGTAAAGGAACGAGAGAGGCAATTCTGACGTTACGGCTAATAATGGAAGCAAGGCTAAAGAAAAATCAAGACTTGGAAAAAGCGTTCGACAATATAAAATGGTGCAAGCTGTTCGAGATTCTGAAAAAAGTAGGGGTAAGCTATAGGAAGAGACGGGTCATATACAATATGTACAACAACCAAGAGGGAATAATAAGAGTGGACGATCAAGAACGAAGTGTTCGTATTAAGAAGGGTGTAAGACAAGGCTGTAGCCTTTCGCCCCTACTCTTCAATCTGTACATCGAGGAAGCAATGATGGAAATAAAAGAAAGGTTCATGAGTGGAATTAAAATACAAGGTGAAAGGATATCAATGATACGATTCGCTGATGACATTGCTATCCTGAGTGAAAGTGAAGAAGAATTAAATGATCTGCTGAACGGAATGAACAGTCTAATGAGTACACAGTATGGTTTGAGAGTAAATCGGAGAAAGACGAAGGTAATGAGAAGTAGTAGAAATGAGAACAGCGAGAAACTTAACATCCGGATTGATGGTCACGAAGTCAATGAAGTTAAGGAATTCTGCTACCTAGGCAGTAAAATAACCAATGACGGACGGAGCAAGGAGGGCATCAAAAGCAGACTCGCTACGGCAAAAAAGGCATTTCTGGCCAAGAGAAGTCTACTAATATCAAATACCGGCCTTAAACTGAGGAAGAAATTTCTGAGGATGTTCGTGTGGAGTACAGCATTGTATGGTAGTGAAACATGGAGTGTGGGAATACCGGAACAGAAGAGAATCGAAGCATTTGAGATGTGGTGCTATAGACGAATGTCGAAAATTAGGTGGACTGATAAGGTAAGGAATGAGGAGGTTCTACGCAGAATCGGAAAGGAAAGGAATATGTGGAAAACACTGATAAGGAGAAGGGACAGGATGATAGGACATCTGCTAAGACATGAGGGAATGACTTCCATGGTACTAGAGGGAGCTGTAGAGGGCAAAAACTGTAGAGGAAGACAGAGATTGGAATACGTCAAGCAAATAATTGAGGACGTAGGTTGCAAGTGCTACTCTGAGATGAAGAGGTTAGCACAGGAAAGTAATTCGTGGCGGGTCGCAGCAAACCAGACAGTAGACTGATGACCAAAAAACAACAACAAAAAACAGGCAGTTTCTGTCTATCTTCAGCCGTTTGCCAATGCAGTACTTTCAGCATAACCGTGACGCACTGGAACTCTTTTTTAAAAGGTGACCTGACGACACACCTCTGTCCAGTGTTACTGTTTGCCGCACTATTGTTGGAGCGCGCCTCTTTACTGCCAAGTCAATCGAAGCCACAATACTTGCTGGCGTGCTGACTATGCGTGATTACTGTCAGTGTGGATACTTGTCTTGATGAAAGCAAACCCATTTCCTGACTCAATGTACATCACATTGTTGTATGATCCTGTACGCCCAAGTGAATAATACAACGAGGTGACGAAAGACGCGATAGCGATATGCACATATACAGGTGGTGTTAGTACCGCTTACACCAGATATAAAAGGTCAGCGCATTGGCGGAGCTGTCATCTGTACTCAGGTGATAAACGTGAAAAGATTTCCGATGTGATTATGGCCGCAAGACTGGTATTAACAGACACTGAGCGTGGAATGATAGTTGGAGGAAGACGCGTGGAACACACCATTTTCGGAAATCGTTTGGGAATTTAATATTCCACAATCCACAGTATCAAGAGCACGCCGTGAATACCACATTTCAAGCATTACCTTTCACCACAGATAATATAATACCTGACGGCCTTCGTGAGCCATGCTGCGGCTCGTGTTGGCGCTGTTGAAGGTTTCCGTCCTCTGTTGGAGGCCAGACTGTATATTTAGTTGACGTGGTTAAAGTTGTTTGTCTTCTTCTTGTGTTGACTGGCGCCACTTGGTTTCACAAGCGTTGCCTGTCCGCTAGTGGCAGCAGCGGCGTTATCGATATGTAGTAACTGTGACCTTATCTTTGGGGTGACGTCGTCGTTTTTCCAGGTAGTGTAGAGTTTGGTTGGGGACTCCGGAGGAGTCAAGAGAGCAGTGCGATAACACGCCGGGACCGCTGGCGGCACGCATGCACTTCCGGATGAAAGGGCTGTGATCGCGATGGTACACGATCTAGTCGCGTCAACCGGATCTGACAAGCTTTAAGTTGAGTGGATTTTAGCCCTAGCAGTGAAACCTCCACCATTGTGAGATCTCGCGATTCTCCAGTGACTTGGGTTCGTGTTGGTGCTCGCAGTGTCGCCGAGACGTAGCGCAGCGAGTGGAGTGCTTGGGGAAGGCGTATTTAATTACCTTTCCTCGACTTCTTGTTACTAATCGCCGCAGTCTATGTGTTACTATTTGTTAAGTTCAATCAGCGGTAATTTTTTCTGCCTGGTGGCCGCTAACGTTGTTGTTGTTTTTGGGGAAGGAGACCAGACAGCGTGGTCATCGGTCTCATCGGATTAGGGAAGGATGGGGAAGGAATTCGGCCGTGCCCTTTCAGAGGAACCATCCCGGCATTTGCCTGGACTGATTTAGGGAAATCACGGAAAACCTAAATCAGGATGGCCGGTCGCGGGATTGATCCGTCGTCCTCCCGAATGGGCCGCTAACGCCCAGTGACTTGTCCTGCAGGTCGGTTGGTGTTTCTTCCATTCTGGTAGTAGTGGTTCCTTTCTCCTTTTGAACGGTCTAAGCACAGCATTCTGAGGAAGTAGTGCTGACCGCCGGTTCCGGTTTTGGCGTGGTGTTCCATCGTTGCACTGGTTATTGGACGTTAGGTAGCGTCAGCATATTATCATTAGTCAGTTGTTACACTGCCACTAGTCTGAGCTACCATCTCGTGAAGTGAATGCAACTCTTGGCTGCGTTTCTCATCGCTCGCAAAAGCTTTTTTGGCCTGACCTACTCAGAGGACGGTTCCTGGAGCGCCGTCTATGACAAGCCCTTGTGTTTTATTATTGTGTTATTATTTTCTTATCGTATTACCAAGTTACCATCACTTGTCTCACCTGTTTGGTGCTCAGTTGCCTGTCTTTTAAATTAACTTTCGCTATTGCCTTGCTGTTGACAGTGTGTTTGTTAAATTTTTTAATGATTGCCATTCGTGGCGTTAAAGACCTTCAGCCGTGACTGTCGCTACTTGACTTAAAATGCTAATTTGTCAATTGTATTGTAGTTTGTAAGTTGCAACAAGTTAAACAATTCTTAATTTATTGCCATTAAAGCCTTCAGTCGTGAAACAGTTCTTAAATTATTGCCATTAAGGCCTTCAGCCGTGAGTGTCGTTACTTGTGTTAAAATTTTAATTTGGCAATTGCATTTTTGCAGCGAGCTTCAAGATCTTGGTTTTTGTGTTTTATATTTTAATAACTGTAATTGTAAGTTGCAGCAAGTTTAATCAATTCTCAATTTATTGCCATTATTTTAATTTGTTGTTGATTTTAAATAAATTGTGTGTTATTAAAAGTAAAGCCAACCAACAGTAATTGATTACGTCCCCGTCCACAAGCGTAACCGAATCATCCCTTCCTTGACCACCAGGTCTCACTTCGCTTAACGACCGAGAGCAGAGGCAATTTCATGGAGTTCTCAAAGCTAAGACACAAGCAACGCTGCCTGAAATAGCCGCAGAAATCAATGTGGGATGTACGACGAATGTATGCGTTAGGACAGTGCGGTGAAATTTGGGGTTAATGGGTATGGTAGCAGATAACCGACGCACTTGCCTTTGCTAACAGCACGACATGGCCTGTAGCGACTCGCCTGGGCACGTGAGCTTATCGGGTTGATTCCACACGACTGGAAGACAGTGGCCTGGTCAGGTCAGACACGATTTCAGTTGGTGAGAGCTGATGGTGAGGTTCGATGTGACGCAAACCACATGAAGCCAAAGTTGTGAAGAAGACACTGTGCGAGCTGGTGGTGGCTCCATAATGGTGTGGGCAGTATTTACACGGAATGGACTGGGTCATCTGGATGTTCAGCTACTTGGTGACATTTACAGCCATTCACGAGCATGAAATTCCCAAACAACAATAGTTTTATGGATGACAATGCACCATGCCACCGGGTCCTTCTTCTTCAAAAAAAAAAAAATAAATAAATAAAAAAAAAAAAAAAAAAAAAAAGTTCAAATGGCTCTGAGCACTATGGGACGTAACATCTGAGGTCATCAGTCCCCTAGAACTTAGAACTACTCAAACATAACTAACCTAAGGACATCACACACATCCATGCCCAAGGCACGATTCGAATCTGCGACCGTAGTGGTCACACGGTTCCAGACGGAAGCGCCTAGAACCGCTCCGCCACATCGGCCGGCCACAATTCTTCGCGGCTGGTTTTAAGAACATTATGAACTGTTCGAACGAATGATTTGGCCACTCAGATCGCCCGACATGAATCCCATCGAACATTTATGCCACAGAATCGAGAAGTCGCTTCATGCACAGAATCCTGCATCGGGAACACTTTCGCAATTATGGACGGCTGTAGGTGCAGCACGGCTCAGTACTTTAACATGAGGCTTCCAACGACTTGTTGAGTCCATTCCACGAAGGGGTGCGGCACTCCGCCAGGCAAAAGGAGGTCCTACACGATATTAGGAGGTAGCTCAAAACTTTTGTTACTTCAGTGTACGTTTTTGCTCTCGGGCGCTAGTCGCATGGGTGGTGTTGGTATCCTGCATTGTATTAAGTACTGACCTCCTACACCCGTCGACATCACATTCTCACACTAGTCGTTGAATCCCGTCCCACGCGAGCAGCAACGTCGTGGAACTATGCACCATATTATTTCCACGCTGCCGAATTCCCAAATACGCTTACAACACACATAACACAATCTTCTGACGAACAACCAACATGCGGTTTTAGAAGAATAAACATGATGAGAAATGTTTTCTTATACACAGAATGGGGATGGAATTGATCCTACCTACTTCGTGCAGTTACACTGAAAAGTTTGTCATTTTCATATATTTAGTATCCCGAGATGTGGGACACGTACGCCACAAGAAGAGAGACGTGCCCAGGTAACCAAGAACAATAGAACTTCATTACTTATATAGAGAATACACCTAATATTAGATTCAGAACAGTCACTGAATGGCTTCTGAACGTGCGCAACCGCAAGATCGTCCTGATCTGATGAGAAACTGGACTACTCGACATCTATTCTTGAAAGCACAGCTGAGTGCGCATTCTATCACAGTAAGGAATCTGTCTCTGCTACATTACAGATACTGACTGGCGTGGGTTGCACACTGACGAATGGCAGTCAGTGAATATCGATGTACAACTTACGAACTGGAGCTGGAAGTCTCACTCACGCAAACTGGCAAGCTGCTGGGCGGCGTTAGTTAAAGCCATCTGGTGGACGTATACCGGGAAGTTGTGTCACTGTCATGTGGAGGCGTGCTAGCGATGGCAACAGCGGCGCTGTGGCACACCCAGATACTGCAGCGGCTGTCGCAGGCAGGTTGAGCTGCGGTTAGGTTGCGGGTGCCTTGACATTCCGGCAACCCGCTGCTCTCTGCTGTGAGGTTAGCGGCCAGATAACAAGGTGCCAACCACACATACTACAGTACACAAGCATGTGGTGTACACTTCACATTGGTTTGACGTTTGTTCATCCCACCAGATGGTTATGCAGTTTTAACGGCCAGCTGTGTAGTAAGAATTGCTAGGCTAGCTTTTAATTGCAAAAATTTTTACAACATAATTAGAATAACCGAGGATTTCCATATTCAAACTTTTCTAGCCGATACTGTTACAGGTCATGCAGGCGGGATGAGGTTCTCCTCACTCGCCTCCGCATCGGGCACAGTCCCTTCACACATGGTTTTTTACTCCGGCGGGAGGATCCCCCAATCTGCAGTGCTTGTGGCGTCCAGATTACTGTCCGCCACATTTTACTTGACTGTCTTTTATTCTCTGACCAGAGGGCGGTGGTTTCTTTGCCACCGGATTTGCCCTCTATTTTGAAAGACGACGCAACGTCTGTGGTTAAGGTTTTACGGTTTTGTGTCCTGTCCAATTTGTTGCCACGGATTTTAGGGAGAGGGTTTTAATGTCCTGCTGGATGACTGGCTCACCCAGATTTTAGGTAAGAGGTCCGCCAGTCACGAATACCTCCTTGTTTCCCTTCGGTTTCTGTCCTTCCTTCCTTGTGTTTCCTTTCCTTTTTTAGTGCACTCCTTCTCCTCTTGTTTTGCCTCTGTATGCGAGGATTTGGAACTGCGTCAGGTCTGTGTCTTTTAACTGTTCCCCTTGTTCGCTGTTCGTCTTAGTCCCTTCACTGCATGTGTTCTTGTTTTTATGCGTTTGGGCGCTGATGACCCCGCTGTTTAGCGCCCGTAAACCTCAAACACACACACACACACACACACACACACACACACACACACACACACACACAGAAAAGCAAGGCACACACCACAGAAAAGACGGTAGCCAAAGGCAAAAGTTACAAAACAACCATTAGACCTGTGACGGTCCATGGCAGTCATATATGGTTTGCAACGAAGACACACAAGCAAGCAAAAACTGCCTTCCGCCGACAAGTGTACTTTAAGGTCTAGCGCATTTATATTTTCTTCACGCTTACAGAAATTCAAGGTCGGTTGCCTGTGGTCAGATTACTAAATCAGTAAGAAGAAATTCTCTGATCAACTCGAAAAAATCAACTTTGAGGATTAGATTTCAACTAGTCGTCAGTAGCTGAGGGCATACCGTAACAGGTTTGTAAAGTTGAAGTTACTACTGTCATTGTTTCTTACTTCTTTTTTTAAATTTCACACTTAATAACAAAATGAAATGTTAATCAACTAAAATTGAGTCTTCAAGTTTTAGTAAAAATCAAATATTTTTTATTTTTATTGCCATATGTAAATCAGTCAATATTTAATAATTATGTGAAATGTCGTTTTGGTAAATGGGAAAATCATATATGTCAATAACACGTTCAGTCTCTGTAAATTAAAATACTGTAATATTTTTGATTTGTTGCTTCGTATTTTTGTATTAAATTTTAATTCTGTGTGACTACAAGTATTTTCATGTGTGTAGTAGTTGGAATTAAAAAGGTGTTAGTTTAGTCGTAAATATGATCAATTGTTTGTTAATTAGTACTAATTTTTTTGATAAACATGGAATTTAAATATTAGTCGAAATAAGCGAAATCCAAACTCGACAGATTACTGCACTATCATTTACCAGCGCATATATTAACAAGCAAAATGTTTTCTACTTAAAACTGCTCGGAAACACAATCGTCTTTATAATCGAGCTATTCGAGTTTTTTTTTTCATATATATGATGTACAAGTGTAGATAATGGTGACTGAGGACGGTCTACTAAACAACATTACATCAGTGTTTATCTCATCTGTAGACTAGTAGTCATAGCCACTACAAACTGTATACTCTTAGGTTGGTTAGTACCTCCAACTACATGTCGCAAGAGCAAACTATCATTGTTTATTTTCTATTGGGCAGCAGGTCAGATGTTGAAATGTGGATACGTGGACACAAAACGGGTAGTCTATACTGACAGTCATACTTCACTTAAAGGCTCTGTACAAACGTACAGAAAACATTAGGTTGTATAGTTTGTAACGTGGTTATGGGGAGACTGTTCAGTTAAAAAAAAAAAAAAAAACAACCATCACACTGATGTGTGTACACATTAAGGCATCGTAAATGAAATATCTGAATTTATACCACTTACATCTTGTATATGTATTACCAAGAGGAAAGGTCCTCTTCTGAAGTGCGGATTTTTTTATGGTAATGTACAGTCACACTTAAGAATAAAGTCCAAAATGAATACGTAAAGGGAGATTTGGAAATAGCACCCTATAAAATTACAGAATCCTGAATGAGATGGTACAGCCACGACTTCCGGATGTCATACGATTGCAACATGGAGAAGAACCTCCTCACCGCTACAGGCAAGAGAAGACGAGGCAGCCCTCTGCCGGCCTGGTTATGAGCTATCTGAAAGGATGTGAAGACGGGGCTGGCCGAACAAGACGTACCTTCAACGAAGAAAACTGCGCTAAGGCCGTGCAAACGGAACTGCGCGAGCAACAAATAGAAGAAAAAGAAGATGCATCCTAGCGTTAAACTGTCAGGCAAAAAAGTTGCTTCTTCTGTAGTGATCAACCCGATGAGTGGTTTCCAGCAGTTAAATCGACAGCAGATATGCACTGTTCATGTCTTTCCGACTTCTATAACATGCCGCACTACAAACATAGACCTTGAGAATCCTTTTCTCTTTATAAGGCTCGTGTTTTTCGAAGACCATCTTCTTCTTCAAGGCGATTTCTGCTTAGGCAGTTTCATTCTGACTTACACTTTGCTCCAGCCGTCCATATTGATCTTATTCCTAAATAAGAAAATAGTCATCTTGATTAACCATCTCTTTACCCACGCAAACCCAGACTTTGGCATTCTCTTCTTCATCACATGTCATCGCTTTTGTTTTGGCTGTTGTTGTTATCGTCGTTGTTGTGGTCTTCAGTCAGGTTTGATGCAGCTCTCCACGCTTGTCTATACTGTGAATATCTCTTCATCTCTGAATCACTCCTGCAACCTACATCCGTTTGTATATGCTCCCTGTTTTCATTTCTTGGTGTCCCTCTAAAATTTTTACACGCCACACTTCTCTTCAGTACTAAACTGATGAATCCCTGACGTCTCAGAATGTGTCCTATCATCCTGAACGACCCCTCTATAATATGCCAAGAATTATCAAATAATTGTCAGAACAAGAGAAGAACAATTTACGTTCAAAATGAGGAGTACTAGGGCTTTAACACAGAGGCCATAAGCTTAACAAATACACGCAAATGCTAGATTAAAAATGATGCTCAATCAATATTCAAGCATATGACAAAATTAAATTCTGATCCATCTTGGTTACAAGAAAACATGCGTAACTGGCCACCATACGAACATAATGCCCACAGCAACCGCTCCCAGGCACGCAATATACAATAAAGTTTCAGAACAGCTGGTTTTCTAAAACAGAAGAGATCACATATAACACCACAGTATAATAAATTTCTTTCATAGCCCTTAAATGAAACTCACTCCAATGCTCGAGCCAGCCTTATTAATTAAAACACAATTATCTTGCAAATAAGTAAAGGATAAAACCTTGAAAAGAGGCCTAGAAGTAATTAAACTACCTTTAAATTTTGGTCTAATTTTTGTTGGAAGTTTGGAATTTTGTGGTAAAGTCTTATGGGACCAAACTGCTGTGGCCATCGCTCCCTAGGCTTACACACTACTTAATCTAACTTAAACTAACTTACGCTAAGGACGACACACACATCAATGCCCCAGGGAGGACTCGAACCTACGACGGGAGGAGCCGCGAGGACCGTGATAAGACCCCCTACATCGCGCGGCTACCCCGCGCGGCTAATTTTTGTCGTTCTGCAGCACTATTCATTTCTTATCCTTTTCACAACACATTTTTATGCACACCACTATATTCCGTTCCGTGCATAAAAGTCCTCGATGGTGTGCATAAAAGTGTGTTGTGAAAATCATAGTTCTGCAGAACAACTAAAAAATAGACCAAAATTATCACTGTCTATCGCAGAAAAACAACGATGTGCTAGCAGACGGCATTTCCCGATGTAAGCCAGAATTCAACGGAAAATTACCACCACTGATGATGCTTTACCTGAATAAAGCGAAACGCGTCTGGTGAAAAACATCACGAAGTTTTGTAGTTGCAACCACAGAACAAAAATACCCTCAAGAATTATAAAGCAACTACGGACACTGTGGCCACACAAATGAAGAATTTGATAGTACTGTTGAGACCTATGTGTGAAGATCACACGATGTTTTACTCTGTCTTTTTGAATATATACTTCATTTTAAAATCATTATCATTCAATGGAATAGTTAGCGTCCCCACCCCACCGTTTATCATGACACATTACCACATGTGGTATGCAACAGTTGGAAATTTTATTTAGAAATAGGAATCTAACTTAGCCGCTGCCTGCTTGATGTTTGATGTTGTAACTTCGAGAAATCTGCAACAATGTTGTCAAGACGAGAGGTAAGTGGAAATTTTTGATAGAAAAAAAATATAATGAGTAGGTTACATATGTCATATATAATGTAGTGTGGAGGTTACATTTGTCAACACGCGAGGTAGATGGAAATTTTTGATAGGAACGTAATATAGTGAGGAGGTTATATATTTCTGGTCAGGCAAATGTAGGGTAGTGTCAACAGCAGCATAAAATCATATAACTGGAGTAGGATTAGGAAGATAGGACACAGAGTGAGTTCCTGTTAACAGTTCAGCGATATGGTTGTTCTCGTCAGATTCGACAGCGATAGTTCAGGTATTCATGTCGATGTCGCAAGCAGAGGATGAAGAGGTAGAGCAAGTAAACGAGGATACTGGACGGATAGTGCGGTAAGTATATACAGATGAAAATCTAATAGTCGCGAGGGACTGAAACCTGTTTGTAGAGGAAGAAATAGAAGAAAGTGTTGTGCCATAATATGGGCGTGACAGTAGGAATGAAAGAAAACAAAGACTAATTGAGTTAAGCAATAAATTTCAGATGGTAAGAGCGAATAGTACGTTTAAGAATCAAAAGAGGAGGAGGT
The DNA here is from genome assembly GCF_021461395.2 of Schistocerca americana. Lineage (NCBI taxonomy): Eukaryota > Metazoa > Arthropoda > Insecta > Orthoptera > Acrididae > Schistocerca > Schistocerca americana. The sequence goes on along the minus strand of NC_060121.1, from coordinate 165,477,983 downwards.
ATACTTGGAAAAGGCCGGGAGACACAGGAAGATGCCAGCTGGACTACGCCATGGTCAGGCAGAGATTCCGAAATCAGATGTTGGATTGTAGGGTGTACCCAGCAGCAGAGATAGACTCAGATCCCAAATTAATAATGATGCAGAGTAGACTGATGTTGAGGGAATCGTTTAAAAGAATCAGTGTGGAAGGGAGTGGGATACTGAAGTACTGAGGAATGATGAGACGCGTTTGAAGTTTGCTAAGGATTTGGGTACTGTGACAAGGAATAACAGAGAGGGCAGTTCAACTGATGAGGAGAGGAAATCGCTGAAAAGGGCTGTCACAGATGTTGGACAGACAGATATACGTATAAGGAAGGTATCTGCGAAGAAACCTTGGTTGGGTAACAGATGAGATACTTCAATTGATCAACGGAGAAGTAAAGAAACGTTTAGGAAAGAGAGTAACACAGAAACATAAATCCATTATAAATGAAATAAATATGAAACTGCAGGGGCAGCCAAGGCGAAGTAGGTGCAAGAAAGATGCAAAGAAATCAAAAAACGAATGATCGTCGGGAGGACTGACTCAGCATACAGAAAAGACGAAACAAACTTCGGCGAAATTAAATCCAAAGGTGGTAACATTAAGAGTACGATGAGAATTTAAGAGTTTAACGCAAAGGAAGGGGCATATAGTTAGAAAGACTGCACTGAATGTCTCTATGAGGGTGACTACTCGTCTGATGGCGTGATAAAAAAAGAAATTTAAGTCGATATGGATGATATAGGGAACGAGTATTAGAATTTGAAAGATCCTTGGAAGACATGAGATTAGATAAGACAGAAGAGATAGATAATGTTCCACCTGAATTTGAAACATCACTGAGAGAAGTGGCAACCGAACGACTATTCAAACTGGTGTGCCAAATCTGTGACACTTGCGACGTACCGTCAGACTTTCGAAAAACTACCATCCACATAACTCCGAAGATAGCATGGTAGATATACGTGGAAACTTTCGCACACTCGGCTAAACAGCCCACGCTTGTAACCTACTGACAAGAACAGTATGCAATAGAAACGAAAAGAAAATAGACGATCTGTTAGACTGCGAAATGTTGGGCTTTGAAGCAGCTCTTGCGTTGCGCTTTATAATGGAAACAAGGCTGAAGTATAATCACGACACTCTCATAGGAGTCTAAGACCGAGAAAAAGTATTAAACACTGTTACATGGTGCAAGATGTTTGAAATTCTGGGAACAGGATTAAATTGTAGCAAAAGAGGGTAATACACAACATGTAAAAGAACTGAGAGGGAACAATAATACTGGAAGACCAAGAACGAAGTGCTCGGATTAAAAAGAGTATAAGATACGAACGCAGGCGAAAGACTGCCCCTATTGTTCACTCTATACATCGGAAAAGCGATGACGGAAATACAAGGAAGATTCAAGAGTAGGATTCAAATGCAGGATGAAAGGATATCAATAATAACATTCGCTTATGACATTACTATCCTGAGCGAATGTAAAGCAGAATTACAGGATCTGCCAGATGGAATGAACAGTCTCATGAGTACGGAATATGGATTGAGAGTAGACCGGGAAAAGACAAAGGTAATGAGACGTAGCAAAAATTTGAATACTGAGAAACGTAATATCAAGCTCTTGATTATGAATTAGACTAAATTAAGGAATTCTGCTACCTAGGCAGCAAAATTACCCATAACGGACGAAACAAGGCAGACATAGAAAGCAGACTAGCGCAGACAAAGAGGGTA